>NC_136508.1:93893955-93933955 GCF_053919585.1 Euprymna scolopes | reverse complement strand
AATTATACCATTTGCTTTTTGCTATTAAAAATATTTTTGTTAATTTATTTTTTAATTATACCATTTGCTTTTTTCTATTAAAAAATATTTTTGTTAATTTATTTTTTAATTATACCATTTGCTTTTTGCTATTAAAAAAATATTTTTGTTAATTTATTTTTTAATTATACCATTTGCTTTTTTCTATTAAAAAATATTTTTGTTAATTTATTTTTTAATTATACCATTAGCTTTTTTCTATTAAAAAATATTTTTGTTAATTTATTTTTTAATTATACCATTTGCTTTTTGCTCTTAAAAAATATTTTTGTTAATTTATTTTTTAATTATACCATTTGCTTTTTTCTATTAAAAAATATTTTTGTTAATTTATTTTTTAATTATACCATTTGCTTTTTGCTATTAAAAATATTTTTGTTAATTTATTTTTTAATTATACCATTTGCTTTTTGCTATTAAAAAATATTTTTGTTAATTTATTTTTTAATTATACCATTTGCTTTTTGCTATTAAAAATATTTTTGTTAATTTATTTTTTAATTATACCATTTGCTTTTTGCTATTAAAAATATTTTTGTTAATTTATTTTTTAATTATACCATTTGCTTTTTGCTCTTAAAAAATATTTTTGTTAATTTATTTTTTAATTATACCATTTGCTTTTTGCTATTAAAAAAAATATTTTTGTTAATTTATTTTTTAATTATACCATTTGCTTTTTGCTCTTAAAAAATATTTTTGTTAATTTATTTTTTAATTATACCATTTGCTTTTTTCTATTAAAAAATATTTTTGTTAATTTATTTTTTAATTATACCATTTGCTTTTTGCTATTAAAAAATATTTTTGTTAATTTATTTTTTAATCATACCATTTGCTTTTTGCTATTAAAAAATATTTTTGTTAATTTATTTTTTAATTATACCATTTGCTTTTTGCTATTAAAAAAATATTTTTGTTAATTTATTTTTAAATTATACCATTTGCTTTTTGCTATTAAAAAAATATTTTTGTTAATTTATTTTTTAATTATACCATTTGCTTTTTTCTATTAAAAAATATTTTTGTTAATTTATTTTTTAATTATACCATTAGCTTTTTTCTATTAAAAAATATTTTTGTTAATTTATTTTTTAATTATACCATTTGCTTTTTGCTCTTAAAAAATATTTTTGTTAATTTATTTTTTAATTATACCATTTGCTTTTTTCTATTAAAAAATATTTTTGTTAATTTATTTTTTAATTATACCATTTGCTTTTTGCTATTAAAAATATTTTTGTTAATTTATTTTTTAATTATACCATTTGCTTTTTGCTATTAAAAAATATTTTTGTTAATTTATTTTTTAATTATACCATTTGCTTTTTTCTATTAAAAAATATTTTTGTTAATTTATTTTTTAATTATACCATTTGCTTTTTGCTATTAAAAATATTTTTGTTAATTTATTTTTTGATTATACCATTTGCTTTTTGCTATTAAAAATATTTTTGTTAATTTATTTTTAATTATACCATTTGCTTTTGCTATTAAAAAATATTTTTGTTAATTTATTTTTTAATTATACCATTTGCTTTTTGCTATTAAAAATATTTTTGTTAATTTATTTTTAATTATACCATTTGCTTTTTTCTATTAAAAAATATTTTTGTTAATTTATTTTTTAATTATACCATTTGCTTTTTGCTCTTAAAAAAATATTTTTGTTAATTTATTTTTTAATTATACCATTTACTTTTTTCTATTAAAAAATATTTTTGTTAATTTATTTTTTAATTATACCATTTGCTTTTTGCTCTTAAAAAAATATTTTTGTTAATTTATTTTTTAATTATACCATTTGCTTTTTTCTATTAAAAAAATATTTTTGTTAATTTTTACAAAATTGTTACTTCTTAAATAAGATTTTAAAATGTGAAATTTTTTCTTGCGATGTCGTTTGATCATAAAATTATTAATTAGTATCATAAAAGTAGAGATAAAAATACAGAATAGTTAACACTAAAGAATCGGACTATCAAGCCTTTATGTGCTTTAGACTTAACATGCAACATAACATTAGGTACTTTATTTTCTCTGCCGCTCTCCCTCGACCCAGGACTGTACCCTAATAAACAAAGTCTCTGACAGCATAGATACGGCACTTTCCCTCGACACTAGCGCACAACTGCATGTATTTGGTGACTTTAATGTCCACCACAGAAACTGGCTTCGTTTTTCTACTTACACAGACGCAGCTGGTCGCACAACACATAGCTTCTCTGTATCTCATTCCCTATCACAGATGGTTACGTTTCCAACCCGTTTCCCAGACTAGGAAGAACAATATGCATCACTTCTAGATCTGTTTCTGACCACAGTTCCCGATGATTGTGTTAAGAATGCCCACAGCCCACTTGGGAACGCTGATCATGCAGTGATAATAGTTGAAATCGCCCTAAACTCTAGGGCCAAAACTGAAGAGCCATTGCTCAAAACAACGAGATATTATAAAAAGACTCACAGGGAATCCATTAGGGATCTCATCAGAGACGCCTCATGGCGAAATATCTTTTCACTTCCTGCTGAACAGTGTGCAAATAAGACCACTGGCTGGTTCAAAACGGCAATTGAAGCACATGTTCCCACGCGGAAATTTTATAGCAAGCCCCACTCTCCCCCAATGGTTTACTTCTACTTGTGCAGCTGCCATTGTGCAAAGGCAGCATGCGTACCGCAGATTTAACCGACATAAGTTCAATTCAAACAGACAGAAGTATATAGAAGCCAGAAGTAACTGTAAGAAAGAAATAGAGACAGCTAAGAGAGAATTTACTGAAACCACTAAAAAATACATCAAAGCACAGAAATTAGGAAACCATGACTTCTGGAAAATCTACAACAGTGTAGTAAATAATGGGCAATCAACAATTTCCCCACTATCCAACAATCATGAGGTTGTTTGCCCAGCAACCGAGAAGGCTAGCATCTAACTTCACACTGGGCCCTGCTAACCACCTCCCCACAGACTTTCCTTTGCAGACAGCCCCAGACATTACACTAGACGATCTGAAAATCACCCTTCTCAGGTGCATGCTATCATAAAAAATCTTGACACTTCAAAAGCATGTGGACCTGATCTCATCCCAGCTGTGCTATTAAAAAAGTGCTCTGCTGAAGTAGCTCTAGTTCTCTCCAAACTTTAGTTTTCAAGAATTCTAGCGAAAGAACTGACCCAGTAAATTATAGCCCCATTAGCCTCCTCCCACTTTTCACCAAAATAATTGAGTCCATAATTAGCCAAGCTCTAGTCCATCACCTTACAGGTGCTAAACTTCTGACCGACCAAAAATACGGATTTAGGCAAGCCCGTTCCACAGCAGACATCCTAACTGTAATCTCTGAACGTATATACCATTCACTGGACAAAGCAGTGGAGGATAGAGCGGTAGCTCTAGATATATCTAAGGCTTTTGACAGGGTATGGCATGAAGGTCTTCTTAGGAAAATCAGATCATACGGTATCCCTGGAAGAATACTTTACATAATTAAATCCTTCTTAGACAAGAGAAAAATCCAGGTTGTTCTCAACAGTCATACATCTAAACAATATGATATAAATGCGGGAGTACCTCAAGGGTCTATCCTTGGACCTCTATTATTCCTAATATTCATAAATGACCTCCCTGACAAAATTGTCTGTGAGATGGGTATCTATGCTGATGACACCACGCTCTATAACAGACACGACAGGAAAACAAATGAACACATATCTAAAGAAATGGCAGAAACACTTGAGGAAGACCTCCGATCTGTAATGGAATGGGGACAAAAATGGATGGTCACCTTCAATGCTGCCAAGACTAAACTTGTTTCCTGCAAGAAACCTTCTATACCACCAATAGCAATGGCCAAAGACTCTTTATCTGAAAGTACATTTTTTAAACTCCTCAGCTTAACATTCACAGGAAACATGAGTTGGAACAATTCCATTGAGAGCATTGCCAGAACTGCTGCGAAGGAGGTAGGTTCTCTCTACCATCCTAGAAAGGTACTAATGCCTGAAAGTATACTGTACCTCTATAAGGCCACCATTCGCCCATGTATGGAGTATTGTTGTCATATTTGGGCTGGTGCATCTGCTACTAGTCTCTTGCTCTTAGACACGGTTCAAAAGAGAGTCGGCAACCTGATAGGTCCTGAACTGTCATCTAAGCTTCAGCCTCTGTCCCATCAACGAAATGTAGCATCCCTCTGCCTGTTCTACAAGTACTTTAACGGTGAATGTTCCGACGAACTGCAAGCATTCGTACCCCCTTGACGTAAATATCGCTGACAAACCCGACAAGCAGCTAAATTCCACCCCTTCACAGTAGAGATCCCTAGATGTAAGAGAGTCTTCTACTCCAGTAGTTTCTTCCCCAGAACCGCTAGACTTTGGAATTCCCTTCCAGGTTCTTGCTTTCCCAATTGTACTGACATGCAGAAGTTCAAGTGTAACATGAACCGACATCATATAAAACGCTTTAAAATCTAATTCTCCACCAAATCTGCATAGTTTTTTTAGTTTTTTTATTTAAGACATTTTACTATTAAAAAAATGTTTCCATCCGTTAAAACTAACGAGTTCAGCGGGGGGGGGGGGTTACAATAGTAACTATTCCGTATTTCTCCGTTTAAATCATATTCCAAACTGTTAAAATTATATTGGTTCAGTAGAGAATTTTATTTTTACGTGTTTTGTATAAATCATTATTTTTCTTGTTTTTTGTTTTTGTTTTTTTTGTATATGAATGTGCAATTCTGCAATTTTATGAAACTATAACTACGTCATATTTAATTAATATATTAAAGTTTGGCCAATAACTTATTACAAACGGATCTATTTTGACTTTATTTTTATAAATAGAGCTTGAAAGATTATGTTAACAAAATAATTACAGCTTTGTTGTGACCTAGTAGATGTATGATTTGCGTAATGTTTCAAGACATCAATTCACACATAAGCGATGACAAAAAATAAATGAGTTGGTAAACATTATGAATAGCGTCGGGGTACTTGTACAGTTTAGTCAAGACATTAAAAAAATCTAGTGAATAGAGATGTAGAATCTCTATGGTTCCAGGTGAGAACTGTCTGAAGATAGCGGTTTCAATCCTACCCAATGCCGGCCAGAGGCTTATTTGACCAAAACGTGGTGAGACGACACCAACTATGGAAGGCAGTAATTATTGAGGATGCAGTTAGGAGATTCGGAATTCCTATCCCGTCGTGGTTACCACCTGACGAAGGATAGAGGAATAGTTGGCTGAGACACTGCGAAACAACAAATAAAAAAGATGAGGATAATAGTCCGCAGTAAATAAAAATTAATAAAAAAATTAGTGTTATTTTTTATAGAATCATTTCGACATTAAATTATTGATTGAACCAAATTGTTATAAACGATAACTAATCTTTGTTGATGTGGTGTTATTTTAATCTTTTCTATTTATGCAATTATCGGATGTAAATAACTGTGAAAAGACAATGAAATGTAGACGTAGTGATTGGAAAGTAACTGCCTATCATCAAACACTCCAAACTTATGACAATCATTCCAAAAATTAAGCCCTCTATTTTTTTAATTAAAATGTTGTAGAGCTACGAAGACAAAAGTGGTACCACTAAAACGAACGACTTTTTGTGCTCCAGAATTTATATTTTCTATATAGTTATCACCATTCACAATGCATTTTTGCCAACAATGAACGATGGCTGTCCACGGGCGTCTGGAACGCGCTTTGTCATACAAGGATCGTTCCAAAATTAAAGCCTCCTATTTTTCCAATTCAAAAAGTTGAATAGCTATGAAGACGGGAGTAGTACCATTAAAACGAGCGACCCTTTCTGCTCCAGAACTTATTTTTCTACATAGTCACCACCATTCACAATGTATTTTTGACAGCGATGAAATGCATTTGTGCATAGACGTCCAGAACATACTTTGTCACACGAAGATCGTTCTAAAAGTAAAACTTATTTTCTTCAATTCAGAAGGTTGAAGAGCAACAAAGACGGGAGTAGTGCCATTAAAACGAATGACCTTTTGTGCTCCAGAATTTATTTTTCTATATAGTCACCACCATTCCCAATGCACTTTTGCCAGGAATTCAATGATGCATCTCTGCTTCTAATACACGTCCATGGCAGAGAATCTCACAGCGTCAATATCTGCAACAGAGAGATGAACATTTTGGATAATTAATGCATAAGTTCAGTCACATAATAATAGAATTTGCAATTTCATCTGATTCTAGATGAAATTATTCTTGTTTATTATTATTTATTATTGTTATTTATTATTAATTATTGTTCATTATTATTTATTATTGTTCATTATTATTTATTATTGCTTATTATTATTTATCATTTTATTATTGTTTATTATTATTTACTATTATTTATTGTTTATTATTATTTATTATTATTTATTATTGTTTATTATTATTTATTATTGTTTATAATTGTTTATTATTATTTATTATTGTTTATTATTATTTATTATTGTTTATTATTATTTATTATTTTTATTATTGTTTATTATTGCTTATTATTATTTATTATTGTTTATTATTATTTATTATTGTTTATTATTATTTATTATTATTTATTATTGTTTATTATTATTTATTATTGTTTATCATTATTTATTATTATTTATTATTATTTATTATTATTGTTTATTATTATTTATTATTGTTTATTACTATTTATTATTATTTATTATTGTTTATCATTATTTATTATTATTTTTTATTGTTTATTATTATTTATTATTGTTTATCATTATTTATTTTTATTTATTATTATTTATTACTATTTTGTTATTGTTTATTATTGTTTATTATTATTTATTATTGTTTATAATTATTTATCATTATTTATTATTGCTTATTATTATTTATTATTGTTTATTATTATCTATTATTGTTTATTATAATTTATTATTGTTTATCATTATTCATTATTATTTATTATTGTTTATTATTATTTATTATTGTTTATCATTATTTATTATTATTTATTTCTGTTTATTATTATTTATTATTTTTTATCATTATTTATTATTGTTTATTATTGTTTATTGGTATTTATTTTGTTTTATCATTACTTATTATTATTTATTATTATTTATTATTATTCATTATTGTTTATTATAATGTATTATTGTTTAGTATAATTTATTATAATTTATCATTGTTTATTATTGTTTCATATAATGTATCAAGTTTTATTATTATTTATTATTATTTATTATTATTTATTATTGTTTATTATTATTGTTTATTATTATTTATTATTGTTTATTATTGTTTATTATTATTTATTATTGTTTATTATTGTTTATTATTATTTATTATTGTTTATTATTGTTTATTATTATTGTTTATTATTATTTATTATTGTTTATTATTGTTTATTATTATTTATTATTGTTTATCATTATTTATTATTATTTATTTTTGTTTATCATTATTTATTATTATTTATTTTTGTTTATTATTATTTATTATTTTTTATCATTAATTATTATTATTTATTATTTTTTATTGTTATTTATTATTGTTTATCATTATTTATTATTATTTATTATTGTTTATTATTATTCATTATTGTTTATTATTATTTATTATCATTTATCATTGTTTATTATTGTTTAATATAATGTATCAGTGTTTATTATTATTTATTATTATTTATTATTATTTATTATTGTTTATTATTATTTATTATTAAGTATTATTGTTCATTATTGTTTATTATTATTTATTATTGTTTATTATTATGTATTATTATTTATTATTATTTATTATTGTTTATTATTATTTATTATTAAGTATTATTGTTTATTATTATTTGTTATTATTTATTATTGTTTATTATTATTCATTATTGTTTATTATAATGTATTATTGTTTATTATTATTTACTATCATTTATCATTGTTTATTATTGTTTCATATAATGTATCAGTGTTTATTATTATTTATTATTGTTTATTATTGTTTATTATTAAGTATTATTTTTTATTATTGTTTATTATTATTTATTATTAAGTATTATTGTTTATTATTGTTTATTATTATTTTTTTTTGTTTATTAGCTTTTATTATTATTTTTTATTATTTTGTTATTGTTTATTATTGTTTATACTTTATAATTTATACACCTAACCTCTACCAGTATTTGTTGGTATTTAATTGCTTCCCTGCGAGAGCAATATGTGACACACGGTCATTTTTAATAGAGGGGTACCTTTATTATTTTTTATTATTGTTTATTATTATTTATTATTATTATTATCTATTATTGTTTATTATTATTATTTTATTGTTTATTATTATTTATTATTATTTAATTTTTTTATTATTATTTATTATTATTTATTATTGTTTATTATTATTATTATTTATTATTGCTAATTATTATTTATTATTGTTTATTATTATTTGTTATTCTTTATTATTATTTATTATTGTTTATTATTATTTATTATTATTTAATTTTTTATTATTATTTATTACTGTTTATTATTTTTTATTATTATTTATTATTGTTTATTATTATTTATTATTATTTAATTTTTTATTATTATTTGTTATTATTTATAATTGTTTATTTTTATTATTTATTATTTCTAATTATTATTTATTATTGCTAATTATTATTTATTATTGCTTATTATTATTTGTTATTGTTTATTATTATTTATTATTGTTTAGTATTATTTATTATAATTTATCATTGTTTATTATTGTTTCATATAATGTATCAGTGTTTATTATTAATTATTATTTATTATTATTTATTATTATTTATCATTGTTTATTATGATTTATTATTATCTATTATTGTTTATTATTATTTATTATTATATATTATTGTTTATTATTATTTTTTATTATTTATTATAATTTTGTTATTGTTTATTATTATTTATTATTGTTTATTATTATTTATTATTGTTTATTATTGTTTATTATTATTTATTATTGTTTATTATTATTTATTATTATTTATTATTGTTTATTGTTATTTATTATTGTTTATCATTATTTATTATTATTTATTATTGTTTATTATTATTCATTATTGTTTATTATAATGTATTATTGTTTATTATTATTTATTATCATTTATCATTGTTTATTATTGTTTAATATAATGTATCAGTGTTTATTATTATTTATTATTATTTATTATTGTTTATTATTATTATTGTTTACTATAATTTATTATTATTTATTATTATTTATTATTGTTTATTATTATTTGTTATTATTTATTATTGTTTATTATTGTTTATTATTCTTTATTATTGTTTATTATTTAGTATTATTATTTATTATTATTTATTATTGTTTATTATTATTTATTATTAAGTATTATTGTTTATTATTATTTGTTATTATTTATTATTGTTTATTATTATTCATTATTGTTTATTATAATGTATTATTGTTTATTATTATTTATTATCATTTATCATTGTTTATTATTGTTTAATATAATGTATCAGTGTTTATTATTATTTATTATTATTTATTATTGTTTATTATTATTTATTATTATTTATTATTGTTTATTATAGTTTATTATTATTTATTATTGTTTATTATTAAGTATTATTATTCATTATCGTTTATTATTATTTATTATTAAGTATTATTGTTTATTATTGTTTATTATTTTTTTTTTTGTTTATTAGTTTTTATTATTTTTTTTTATTATTTTGTTATTGTTTATTATTGTTTATACTTTATAATTTATACACCTAACCTCTACCAGTATTTTTTGGTATTTAATTGCTTCCCTGCGAGAGCAATATGTGACACACGGTCATTTTTAATAGAGGGGTAACTTTATTATTATGTATTATTGTTTATTATTATTTATTATTATTATTATTATCTATTATTGTTTATTATTATTTTGTTATTGTTTATTATTATTTATTATTATTTAATTTTTTTATTATTATTTATTATTATTTATTATTGTTTATTATTATGATTATTATTATTTATTATTGCTAATTATTATTTATTATTGTTTATTATTATTTGTTATTCTTTATTATTATTTATTATTGTTTATTATTATTTTTTATTATTTAATTTTTTATTATTATTTATTACTGTTTATTATTTTTTATTATTATTTATTATTGTTTATTATTATTTATTATTATTTAATTTTTTATTATTATTTATTATTATTTATTATTGTTTATTTTTATTATTTATTATTTCTAATTATTATTTATTATTGCTAATTATTATTTATTATTGCTTATTATTATTTGTTATTGTTTATTATTATTTATTATTGTTTAGTATTATTTATTATAATTTATCATTGTTTATTATTGTTTCATATAATGTATCAGTGTTTATTATTATTTATTATTATTTATTATTATTTATTCATGTTTATTATTATTTATTATTATCTATTATTGTTTATTATTATTTATTATTATATATTATTGTTTATTATTATTTATTATTATTTTGTTATTGTTTATTATTATTTATTATTATCTATTATTGTTTATTATTATTTATTATTGTTTATTATTATTTATTATTGTTTATTATTATTTAATATTATTTATTATATTTTATTATTATTTAATATTATTTAATATTATTTATTATTATTTATTATTATCTATTATTGTTTATTATTATTTATTATTGTTTATTATTATTTATTATTGTTTATTATTATTTAATATTATTTATTATATTTTATTATTATTTAATATTATTTATTATTATTTATTATTATTTTGTTATTGTTTATTATTATTTATTATTAAGTATTATTGTTTATTATTGTTGATTATTATTTATTATTAAGTATTATTATTTATTATTATCTATTATTGTTTATTATTATTTATTATTATCTATTATTGTTTATTATTATTTATTATTGTTTATTATTATTTTGTTATTGTTTATTATTATTTATTATTAAGTATTATTGTTTATTATTGTTGATTATTATTTATTATTAAGTATTATTATTTATTATTATCTATTATTGTTTATTATTAGTTATTATTATCTATTATTGTTTATTATTATTTATTATTGTTTATTATTGTTTATTATTATTTATTATTGTTTATTATTATTTATTATTATTTTTTTTATTGTTTATACTTTATCATTTATACACCTAACCTCTACCAGTATTTGTTGGTATTTAATTGCTTCCCTGCGAGAGCAATATGTGACACACGGTCATTTTTAATAGAGGAGTATCCAGCGTCCCAAAAGGGGAGACCCTGGCAGTAGGCAAAAATAAAAGTTGCCTTAGTATAGAAGGGTTGCCCTTACATTGACTAAGGTCAAATTAACTTGAGTGTAACATCAGAACAGATACTACATCATCATCATCATCAGCAGCAGCACACCAACCACCACCACCACCACCACCACCACTGGTCAGGTTATTTTAGAAGTAATTTTCTGTAACTGAGGATCTCTTTTATGATGTCCATCAAGTGTGATGTGATAGAGACCAGTGTGTGTTGTTTTTTTTTCTGTTTTTTTTTTTCTGTTTTTTTTTTTTAATTTAAACACCACCACTCATAAGTTCCCACCAAGACTAAAGAGCGTTTCATCATCCCGTTCAATTTTAAAAAGTATAAACAACACAAAATCATAGAGAAGGGGGATGTTGGTAAATATATAAAAACGTGACTTACTTCTTTCTTGACAGAAAACAAAAGAATCATTAGAATGGTCTGGATTAAAAGAACGGTTCCCAGGAAGATGGCATACTGAAAAAAAAAAAGAAAGAAAAATTGATTTGTAATAATTTTACTTTAATTCTTCATTAAAGCATTTCGGACGTTTTCATCAAAATGAATTTTATTAGTGGACATGTTTTTTTTGTTTTTTTTATAACTTATATCTATAATCTTTGTTAATTTCCTATTCTAAGATAATTTTGATGTCTACAAGATTTTTTCAAAGATGAGAGTGCAAGCAAGAATGATTCGCTTTTAAATGTTGAGCTATTGCTCTGGTGTCAGGTATGTGCACAGTGAGACGTCTCGATAGAGTTGTCGTAGCTAAGTCTCTCTATATATATATATATATATATATATATGTGTGTGTGTGTGTGTGTGTGTTTTTCATTGTCGAAGATACAGTCTCCCAAGATACATTTAAACTTATATACGAGGTTGTCATACAAAACCCTAGTTGAAGGAACCGTTGGCGACGGTGAGTTTGAATGTTGGAAATTTTCTATAATAATGAGGTGTACATTTTCTTAATAATATTTTTAATATGTCTTTGTCTATTTTATGATTGTTTAAATTATTATTATTATGATTTCAGTAAAATAATGTTATGTATTCGTCAGGACGACAGTACTACGATCAAGGGAAGCTAACTTCTTTCCTGTTTCAGGCAGAGTTATATCTTCCTTTTTACCTCTCTTATATGAGATCCTGCGTGGAGACGTGAGAATGGGTTGATACAGACACTGGCAGACACTAATGGAAGGATAACTTTCAATTCAAGTAAATGAAGATGCAGATATATTATATATGTGATAGTTGTGACACACAAACTCAAATAATATCGATTGAACTCAGCACCTTTGGGTAACTGTAATCTTTGATACAACGTCTAGGACCACTAGTCCTAGTGACATATGGCCGAGTAACATTCAAAACAGAGAATCAGCAACTATGTCCCAAAGCCTAGCTGGAGTCCGAACATGGTACCCCCGTAATAATAATAAAGGGTTGGGTTCGAGACTCCTAACAAACGGTTCCCCAGTTCGATACAAAACACCTAAAGAAGGCCGGAGGGTAAAACGGCCGAAACGTTGTGACAATAACAACCAAGATGGGGAAGTCAGTCCGACAATCTCAATCAATGCTTGTATATATATTGACGTGTCCCTTAGCAGGTGTTTCGACCCGACAGCTGTAGGGGTCAATTACTTGACCCATTCACATCAATTTTGACAGCTTCAACCCATCGCTCAGTGCGTTTTGGCTACCAACCGTCATGCGTGTGTGTATACAGACTTAACAGGCGACACACACACACATATATATATATATATATATATATATATATATATATATATATATATATATATATATATATATACACCCACTTTCATTTATCAATCTAAGGGCAATGATGTTAATACCTTTGTTATTTTCTTTACTTTTAATTGACGCCATGAGTGCAAATCTGAATAAGCACTAAATATATATACATATTTATATTATTCAATTATATATATACTAGCAGGTAGACCCGACGAATGATGATCAACGAATATTTCACACTCCCATATTTTTATTGTCATCGAAATCCGTGAAATCGCCCGGGAGGAAGCTTCACATGCCTCTATGAAGTAAATTAGTCCAAAATAGATGTTATTCTACATTGCACTCTAGAGAACCTGCTGTTTCTTTTATAAAATTATTTTATATAAACTTCTTTCTAGCTAACGAAAAAAAAAAGAAATTTACGTGCGGGGTTTGAACCTACAGACCATGTCATGCAAAAAACAAAAAACAAAAACAAAACAAAACAAAAAAAAACGTAAATTTTCAAGTCTTATAAAATTCTTTGTAATTAATGAAGTCACACATAAAGTTGCATTTATATATATATATATATATATATATATATATATATATATATATATATATATATATATATATATATATATATATATATATATAAGTCGCCATTGATGGTATTCGGTGTTATACTTCCACACTTTTTTTGCACAGGGCCTTAGAATCAATTACTCTAAGGCCCTGGCAAAGACTCGTCAAACCATTGTCAAAGCCTTGCGTAGACAACGCAGTTAATGGAAGGGCCTATGTTTCACGACAAGATTCGGCATCATCCCATAAAGCTTTCAAACCCCAGGATTGGATAGCCAAGAAATATCATGATCATGTTATACCAAACTTATGGTCTCCTAAGTTACTAGACCTTAATATTTTGGATTATTACGTGTGCAGCGTCGTTGTAAAAGAAGTTAATAAACATCCTTTTAACTTCTCTCTGATCGAAGTAATAGGCCGCCCAATGTAAGACATAAATAGAGACCATCATAACTGTCAGTGAATTATGATAGAAGTCGAAAGAGGATATATACAGTATAAAACGTTGATTAATATATTTGTTTTGTTACAAGAAATTGTAAATTCCAACAATCGTATTTTCTGTTTTTCTAAAAGTGTATAAGGTCTCCCCAGATACCTTGCGCACCATCGCAAAGCAGCCGCCAATAGCGTAATGGTTAGGAGCCTTGACTGTCGTACAGACGGTCAGGTTTCAATCCTGGCTTGAGGTAGTTGCCTGTCTAACCGCACTAATGAGCTGTGAAACAGCGAAACAGTACTGTATGTGGATGACTATATATATATATATATATATATATATATATATATATATGAACAAATGATTAATAAAACATGTTAAAAGACATCTTGAAAAAGAAAAGGACTATCCACTTATCTTGTGTTTCATTTTTTGAAATTAAATATGTTTTTAACTCTTTTTCAAGATGTCTTTTAACATGTTTTATTAATCATTTGTTCATATTATAAGCTCTATTTCCTTTTCGGGTTTATTGAGCTTTTACATCTGACTGAGTTTATTTTACTTGTAAATATTGACTCTTTAATATTTATAATATATTTTAAGTTTACCATTTTGATTACCTTGGTAAACTTATTGTAATTTTTATTATATATATATATATATATATATATATATATATATATATATATATATATATATATATATATATATATATATACAGGGTGTCCACAAAATCTGACTACATTATGTAGCCAGACTTTGTGGGCACCGTGTAGATTATGTAGCCAGACTTGTTCCTTGCTAATAGAGTCAGATGGTCTTGTGGCCAGGTTCGAATCTCCCAAACCAGCTGTAATCATAATTCCCTGCATTGATAGATTCCTGAAAGGATGAAACATTAATGTCCATAGGTATTAAAAAATTATCATAGTAATAATTATATATATATATATATATATATATATATATATATATATATATATATATATATAGTTATTACTATGATAATTTTATATATATATATATATAATTATTACAAGGATAATTTTATATATACACACACACACACACACACACACACACACACATATATATATATATATATATATATATATATATATATATATATATATATATATATATATATATATATATATATATACAGGGTGCCCATAAAGTCTGGCTACATAATCTACACGGTGCCCACAAAGTCTGGCTACATAATGTAGTCAGACTTTGTGGACACCCTGCATATATATATATATATATATATATATATATATATATATATATATATATATATATATATATATATATATATATATATATATATATAGCTACTTCATTTACTCACATAAATTAATATACGAAAATATAAATATAAATGTATGCGTGAATTTTAAGTATTTACTTCAACAGTGCCCAATATGTAGGTAGAGCTAGTTAGTAAGTTATAAAATACATATGGCGATTAAGCTACACTGAATATTCCGCGTTTAATCCAGTCTAGGATTCTACAAGGGAATATTTACTGTTTCTGGATAATAATTAATTCCATGTAAAACTGATCGTTGGCAAATTTTTTACCTTGAACTAGTAATTTTTAACTCTTACACTAAGTAGCTTCATACTTTGTATTGAACGATTTCCATATATATAGAATTTAATTTCTTACACACTATGCACCAATGCACTTCGAGAAAACCCTTGCACTTCCTTCTTTTTGCGTTTAATTCATTCAATATTTTTCTACTATTTTTAATAGTAAGCAACAAGCTTAAATGTCGGTTATAGATATAAAATGCGAATTAACTTTTTTCTTTTCCTTTTCATTACTGATTAACTTTGACATTTCTCTTTGTCGTTATCTTTCACTTCTTTTCATGCGGAAAGATGACACAAGGAGACGTTCGTTGAGTTTTCCTCAATGTTTTATTTGAAGAGAATTTACTTATGAAAAGATAGATAGATAGATAGATAGATAGAGAGGAATAAAGGAGATGTAAATGTTATTTCAACTCATTGTTTACTTCTTAACTTACTGACTTCTGAAATGAATGACGCAGACGGACAGAAACATGGATAACTTCGCTTTAGACTATCAGCTTTCTACATAATTGACCATATGTCGCTTATGTTTTCCCAAAAGAAACCGATATGTATTACTCTCGTTCGAAAACGTGACGCCATTCGTCATATCCTTATATCATTCAACATCTCTTTTGTCTACGGCGTTTGACTTCTGGCTCCTGCCGAACCCTGTTCCAACCTTACATCACATGTCTCTGGGTACAATTCTGTTTGTAGATTAAGGTCATTCTGACATGCACTTATCAAAATCTGCACTAGCAACCAATCTCTACTGACGTAGAGTCGCTAATGTGTAGTATTGATCGATTTTCAAGGTAAATAATAACCCACACACGCACACACGCACATTCACATGCACGTATACATATACAAGCACGCACACACAAATACACACATATGCATATATCTACACACACGGACGCACACGCATAAAAGCACACACGCACACATACATATACTCACATACGCACACACACCAAAACGCACACTAACACAAACACGCACACACACATACACGCACACAATAACACACACATACACACACACACAAAAAAAACACATAAACACATACGCACAATAGATTTAAGTACTTACAAAGATGAGTAAGGGCCGACTATGTCTCGCACTTGCGCAACATCCAAGAAATGATATAAAGAAAAGTGCAACTCCTGATATAAGAAAACCGACCGCTACTCGTTCCGGCATGCTCGTATACAATTTTAGTTCGGGCATATGAGCGTCGTGCACGGCCTGTGCTAAGGCAGCGTATAAGGGTTGCAGCTGCTCCTCCATTTGTTTTGAACTGTATTTGACGATGACACCACCCAAGATCATGACGGAAGCGATAATCTGAAAAATAAGAATTCATAGTGCTTTAATATGGTGCTTATACACATATATATATTTATTAATGCAGATTTCGTGGCTTATATATATATATATATATATATATATATATATATATATATATATATATATATATATATATATATATATATATTACAATTAAATTTACCAAAATGATCCCAGATGGTAAAATTAAAGCATATTATAAATATTAAAAAATTAATATTTATAAAGTTATCTCAGCCAGATGTAAACGCTCGATAAAACCAAATAGGAGATAGAGCTTATAATAACCTTTTTCTTCACCATATTCCCTCTGCTCCACTTTTTTGTTATCAAGTAAGATCTTTGACTTACTTGTTGTTTCATCAAATACTTTTGCATGCAAAATCCGATCCCGCATTTTGCTAATTCCTACCCTCTGATAAGAAAAGTATTTCTTCGAAACTCCGCGGATTAAGGACTATCCACTTATCTAGTGTTTCCTTTTCAGATTAAATATGTTTTTAACTCATTTCAAAGGTTTTTTTTTAACATGTTTTATTAACTGTTTTCTCGTATATATATATATATATATATATATATATATATATATATATATATATATATATATATATATGTGTGTGTGTTTTTTAACATTTTTTATTGACTGTTTGCTGGTATATATATATATATATATATATATATATATATATATATATATATATATATATTGATTAATGCAGATTTCGTATTTATTATCACATTATATTGAAACCAATACATAGTAATGATTTAAAAAGCTAATAAAAAAGTGACGCATGCGCCACCACCGAGACTCGAAACCAAAACGTTTAGCTTACGACTTACTTTTTCCTTTGACGTTAATGCCTGAGGTATGAAGAGATGTTTGCTGCGAGGCTAAAAAATTAAAACATAAACCTATAGCTATTACGTTGTGCGTGTATATTCGTAATGCCGTCGTTCAACCTTCACCTGGCAAATTCCATTTTAAAAAATTTTCACATTTTTGCATCGATTTTCTCTCGGCTAAAACACAACTATAAAGTTTCGCATGGGTTCGAATACCCTATATATGAAGTTTCATGTTCGTAGACCAAAAACTGACCGAGGAGTTGGCTAGATTTTTTTTGCAGATGAATGCAATTCCACGACCCATGTATAACAAAGTTGTATTTTCTTTTTAGATAAATAGAAAGAGTTTTTTTTTAATATGAATAGCAATACACAAACACTCAAATTCATAGGAGCATAGATATACGTTACCTTTACTTTGAAATGCTAAACTAGTCGATATTTTTATTATTTATGTAGAGTTTTAAAATTAAACTGGAATTAAGTAAGTACTGATCAGAAGGAACTCTTCTTCACTATAAATTATGTTGGTGCAAAAATAATGTCATTTTTCGACTTGAAGTTGAACGCCAAAAAACATTTTGCACCAACCTAATACCTGTAACGTTATCCACTTTTATACGCGGGACCCAACATGTTGTATGCAGTCTATGTCAATGTTAGCATTTGCAAATAAATTTGCGTTATCGCAACAGCCTCTCACCATTGATTTCTCGCTGGCAGCTGCCATTGGTCTGTACTAGAATTTGAGTGGCACTAAACCTCCCCAAGGTCCCAGTTCTCTTCGCACTTGTCCAGCGGATGTCTGGTCGGTGCTCTCTCCTCATATTATTATTATTATTATTATTATTATTATTATTATTATTATTATTATTATTATTATTATTTTCGTTAATTTCACGGTGTTGTGATGTTTCACACCAGTTTTTATTCACTCAGGCGCGATTTTTTACAATAAGGCTAGTGAGCATTGTCAAGGAGTAAAATATATGGAAAGTAGCTGGCGAAGGGTGTCATTAGAACTGACTTTAGGAGTACGGTTATGTTGTACTTCATTCCTAAGGAGTTGAACTGTTTCTCAAGATCATCTTGAATATAGGACAAGTAATAACTCGACTCCTTTTTTGTGTAACACATTTATTTACTCAGTCTCCCCGCCCTGCATGATTCTCATTACGGCTGTGACGTCTCTCACATAATCGTCTTTCCTAACGTATTTTCTCTCTCCTTTTTAGCGCATTTTCCTTACAGTAACGTCATTTTGCATTTTATATGCATCTGCATACATGCGTCTGCACTCTGTTACATAACGGCAAGACTTAAATGCCCCTCCACATTCGACAACAATCACAGATCCCAACGCTTTTTCTGTAGTTTCCATTCTCCTTCTTCTTATGGCCATGTCGTCGTCTCTCATATTGACGGCTGTCGTGGCTCACAAGTATAAAGAATACAACAACTCAAAACACAAAAGACTCTGACAAATTCTATATATCAGTTGGACTCTGGATGCGTGTGCAACACCATCGGAAAAAAACACCACATGAAGACTAACCTCAACCTCTATATAGTCTATCCCGGCATCTTTGTTATTGGTTTACGCCAGCTCATCTCGATCTGCTCGGATTCTGCATTTAATTTTCCGAAACTTCAAACTGTCTTCAACAGTTGCAAACCCAAAACTGTCTGTAAACTATCCCGCCGTAAACGATCCCTAACTGTCGTAAATTGTCTTTAATTGTTGTAAACTGTCACAAAGTTCACTACCGTTTCTAAAACTATATGTAAATAATAATTGACCTCTATTATCTGGTCCTTTGTCCCCATTACTGACACGCCTTGATTAACAATCCTAATTCGAGCTTTCTTTTGTGTGCCTTGGTGAATAACTTCTTCACCATTGTTTTCCCACTAATTCAACATCCAATACCTTTGTTCCGCTAAGAAATTTATGTCCTATTTTTTGTTATAATTTTTCCTTACTATGTTCGACAAAAATCACAACCAGAAGCACCAGAAATATATGCCTTCACACATTTACAAAAATAGACGTTGAAATATTGACGCTACAAATTGCGTTCCACTGTCCCAAACTGGAAATTGTCCTCAACCGTCACAAACTTAAGACTGTCCGTAAATTGTCTCTAACTGTGGTAAACTGTCGTCAAATTCACGGTCACTCATAAAACTGTAAAATAACCCTAAATATATCGACATGCATATCTAGTCTTTTGTGTCAGTCACCTGCCACACCTTTATTAACAATCCTGTTTCAGCTTTCTTTTGTCTGCATTGGTGAACAGTTTCTTTACCATTGTCTTTCTATCAATTCAACTTTCCATACCACTGTTCTGCTGATAAATTTGCCCTTTTTGTTATAGTTTTTCCTCTTTTATACCTCCTAACATTTGGAGTGGAGGGGGGGGGCGATAGTATCATATTATCAAGACTTTCGCTAAACATAAATTGGAGGTCAAAAAAGAAACAGTTTTATTTAACATAACCGTTACAACTTGGGATTTTTCCGTCGAGCCCCCAACTCAACAGAGATTAGACCATTTCTGTAATGATCTGGTTCTTGTTAATTGCTGTGTAGTGCTGGTTCTTTGCAATTCTAAGAAGTTCACAGAGGTTAGTGTATTGCTATTCGCTTGAGGCGCATTTACCCAGGCACTTTTTGCAGGTCAGAGTTCTCTTCTTCGGGGATACTGACTTCTAGATCCCACTTTCCGATCTTGGTCTCACAGTTCTTGCAATGGGGAAGAACTAAATACCCTCCCTCCCTTACAGCTTGTTTCACAGTGCAGAAATCTCTATCAAAAAGACGGCTTCCTGTAACGTTGCACATGTATTAACATGTAGACACCATCGCAAGAAACAAAGACAAGGAAAGAACTCGACTCACTTTATTTCCAGTTGAAACAACAGACATTTATTTACAGGTACTTTCCAGAAATAACGCCTTGTCTCTTGTTCAAAAGTCCTCTCGCACTCCACTGTGCTTAACAAGACTCTGCCATGTCGAACACGTGGTACTCTCTTTCTGTTCGGCCATGTTTAGCATATTTCCCTGTCGCTCTTGGGTCACCTGTGTAACACATCTTTTTTTTTTTTTTAATTTTTTTTTTTATTACATTTTCACCCCAAACAAGGCACATTGCCACTTTGGTGTAGGGGGCTACTATCAGGGGAAACAACTACTGGGGTACTATGTAGGGATTTGGGCAGCAAGATGTTGGTTCACGTTGCACTTGAACTTCTGCATGTCAGTACAGTTGAGGAAGCAGTGACCTGGAATGGAATTCCAAAGTCTAGCGGTTCTGGGGAAGAAACTACTGGAGTAGAAAGATCTTTTACATCTAGGGATCTCTACAGTGTGGGGGTGGGATTTTGCAGCTTGTCGAGTCTGTCGAGGGTGTTCACGTCGTGGGGGCACAAGTGCTTGCAGTTCATCAGAGCATTCACCATTAAAATACTTGTAGAACAGGCAGAGGGATGCAACGTTTCGTCGATGGGACAGAGGCTGAAGCTTAGATGCCAGTTTAGGGCCTATCAGATTTGCGACTCTCTTTTGAACCTTGTCAAGGAGCGAGAGACTAGTAGCTGATGCACCAGCCCAAATATGACAGCAATACTCCGTACATGGGCGAATGGTTGCCTTATAGAGGTACAGGATACTTTCGGGTGTTAGTAGTTTTCTAGCATGGTAGAGAGAGCCCACCTTCCTTGCAGCGGCCCTGGCAATGCCCTCGATGTAATTGTTCCAACTCATGTTTCCTGTGAACGTTAGGCCAAGGAGCTTGAAAGACGTACTCTCTGATAAAGAGTCGTTGGCCATATTGCTATAGGTGGTAGAGAAGGTTTCTTGTAATTATTGAATGAAACCAGTTTTGTCTTGGTGGCATTGAACGTTACCATCCATTTTTGTCCCCATTCCACTACTGATTGGAGGTCATCCTCTAGTGTTTCTGCCATTACTTTAGATATATGTTCATTTGTTTTCCTGTCGTGCCTGCTATAGAGTGTGGTGTCATCAGCATATATACCCATCTCAGAGGCAATTTTGTCGGGGAGGTCATTTATGAATATCAGGAACAGTAGAGGTCCAAGGATAGATCCCTGGGGCACTCCCGCATTTATATCATATTGTTTAGATGTACGACCGTCGAGGACAACCTGGATTTTTCTCTTATCTAAGAAGGATTTAATTATGTTAAGTATTCTACCAGTGATCTAATCTTCCTGAGGAGACCCTTATGCCATACCCTGTCAAAAGCCTTAGATATATCTAGAGCTACCGCTCTGTCCTCTCCCGCTTTGTCCAGTGAATGGTATATGTGTTCAGAGATGACAGTGAGGATGTTTGCTGTGGAACGGGCTTGTCTAAATCCATATTGTTGGTCGGTCAGAAGTTTAGCATCTGTAAGGTGCTGGACTAGAGCACAGTTAATTAAGGTCTCAAATATTTTGGCCAAAATTGGGAGGAGGCTAATAGGGCGATAATTTAATGGGTCAGTTCTTTTGCCAGAGTTCTTGAATACTGGTACCACAGAAGCAGTTTTCCAACAGCCCGGAAAGCAAGATTCATTAAGGCATTTGTTGAAGAGTTTGGAGAGAACTGGAGCTACTTCGGCTGAGCACTTTTTTAATAGCACAACTGGGATGAGATCGGGTCCACATGCTTTTGAAGTGTCAAGGTTTTTATGATAGCATGCACCTGAGCAGGGGTGATTTTCAGATCGTCTAGCGTGGCGTCTGTCCGCATAGGAAATTGAGGTAGGGGGTGGTTGGAAGGGTCCAGTGTGGAGTTTGAGGTAAACCGACTGGCAAACATGTTAGCCTTTTCGGTTGCTGAGCAAACAACCTCGTGATTATTGGTTAGTGGGGTAATTGTTGATTGCCCATTGTTTACTACACTGTTGTAGATTTTCCAGAAGTCACGAGTTCCTAGTTTTTGTGCTTTGATGCGTTTTTTAGTGGTTTCCGTAAATTCCCTCTTAGCTGTCGCTATTTCTTTCTTAACGTTACTTCTAGCTTCTATGTACTTCTGTCTGTTTGAACTGGACTTATGTCGGTTAAACCTGCGGAATGCATGCTGCCTTTGGGCAATGGCAGTTGCGCAAGTTGAAGCAAACCATTGGGGAGAGTGGGGCTTGCTATAGAATTTCCGCATGGGAACATGCGCTTCGATTGCAGTTTTGAACCATTCAGTGGTCTCGTTTGCACACTGTTCAGCAGGAAGAGAAAAAATATTTCCCCATGGGGCGTCTCTGATAAGATCTCTGATGGCTTCCCAGTCAGCCTTTTTTATAATATCTCGTTGTTTTGAGCACTGGCTCTTCAGTTTTGGGTCTAGAGTTTAGGGTGATTTCCACCATTACCACTGCATGATCAGCGTTCCCAAGTAGGCTGTCGGCTTTCGTTATACAATCATCAGGAACTGTGGTCAAAAACAGATCCAAGAGTGATGCGTGTTGTTCTTCCTGATCAGGGAAACGGGTTGGAAAAGTAACAATTTGCGATAGGGAGTGAGATATAGAGAAGCTATAAGTTGTGCTGCCTGCTGCATATGTGTAAGTAGAGAATCCAAGCCAGTTTTTGTGATGGACATTAAAGTCACCAAATACATGTACTTGGGCGCTAGTGTCGATGGAGAGTGCTGTGTCTATGCTGTCAGATACTTTGTTTATTATGGTGCAGTCTTGGGTCGAGGGAGAGCGGTAGAGAAAGTAAAAGTAGCTAATGTTGTGTTGCATAATTAGTCTAAAGCACATAAAGGCTTGATCATCCGTTTCTAGGTTTGTTTCTCTAGTCAAGGGAAGGGTATTACGAATGTAAACTCCAAGTCCGTGCATATGTCTGTCAGAGTCCTTACGGCAGAGTGGGAGATATCCAGGCATGTTAAAGTAGTTAGAGGGGATTGAGGAGTGTATGTTAGTCTCACTTAGTGCTAAGATATCCGGAGTATTTGTTAGGAGAAATGCTTCAACATCCACTAAATTAGTTTCAAGCCCACGGATATTTGTGAATGCAAGCCTCAAGGGAGGAGGCAAGTTGGATTTGTTTGACCCTAAGCCTGGTTTAAGCTTATTTTTAGATTGTACTGTCATCATATTTTTAACGAGTTTCAGTTAGGTTAGGGGGAGCCGAACAGGAGGTTATGCAGAGTATCACACATGCATCACAAGTAGACCATCAGCTGAGCCTCCATCAACTGGGACTGTGGCCTCAGGAAAGCCCACCGGGGATGAGTGCAGGGTCCCTTTCCATGCACGACATGGCACTGCAAACATTCCGATATTATACAACTGTTGATGGAGCAGCCGCTACCAAAGAGTTAGGGCTCCTGTACTACCAGTCGGAAACAGCAGCCAGTAACTGTCAATCCAGTACCCTCAACCCATCAGAGGAAGGTCAACCCAATCTAATTGCTCAGGCATTTATGGTACTCAAGCACTCTCAAGTGCCCAGCTTTAGGGGTGCGGTGTGTGTCGGGAGTGGGGAGACGGTGTTCATTGCCCTAGACAAGAAACAAGATCTACCACTGGGTGTTTCTGTCGAATCACTGTAATAGTATCTTTGCGCCTGACTAATAGGCAAAGAAGGAGTATGGAAGCTGGGCGATAGACAGAACCTATCTAATCCTTAAGCAATTTAGGTTTGCAAACCGGTAATTTGTTTGAGTCACCAGCTCTAGGAAGGTTGTCATCCAAGACTGAAGAGGTCTCCCTCCCCTTTGGTTTAGTTTCAGAGTTTTCCTTCTCCTAGACGGATGATCTGGAAAGATCTACTGGGTCCGTCACCACTGAGAGGGTTTGCTCCGCGCCTGGGTTCTAATCCAGGTATTTCTGTGACCCCGCGTGGTTAGTTAATGTTACAGGGTTAGTTTGTAGACGTTATATATCTGCTGAATAGTTAGTTTGTAGAGGTTATATATCTGCTAAATAGTTACACTCCTCAAAGTGAATTAGGGACATTTTTATTTCATTGTTACTGGATAAAGGGGTTGAGTAGAGCTCATGCAGTGTAAGAAACTATGATTGTAAGAAGGCTTGTTAGAAGGAGATAATGTTGTTTGAGGCTTTCCCTTTATATATATATATATATATATATATATATATATATATATATATATATATATATATAACTACTTCATTTACTCACATAAACCTAATATACGAAAGTATAGATTTATGCATAAACTTTAAGTATTTACTTCAAAAGTGCTCAATACGTAGGTAGAGCTAGTTAGTAATTTATAAAATATATATGGCGATTATGTGTACATATAGGTATATTTATATATATATAAAAAAAAGGAAGGAAAACGTCTACCTTAAACCACTAACCTAGTTCTACAACAGATCCTTTGTTCGATAAAATGCATGCCCATTGGCTGATAGGAAGGGGCGTGGTGGATACTAGAAAGCTGATTGGCTAACTAGAAATCCTCAACATATATAAAAACAAGAAGCAACCACAGAATTCGCGCATAAGCCTGACGAATCCTATAGTGGATGAAATGCAGAATATTCACTGTCGCTTAATCGCCATATATATTTTATAAATTACTATATATATATATATATATATATATATATATATATATATATATATATATATATATATATTTAAAGTGATGGTTGTGTAGTTCCAACGAGAGAAAAAAATGTATATTTAAAAGAGTGTAGCCATCAACAATTGTGGGTTTTTTTTAAAGGTTTTCATCATATTTTTATTTTAAAATATTTTTTATAACGCATTTCGAGCTTAGGGTGTGCTCTCTTCAGATGTTTTCGTAAAAAGTTTTTCTTTAAAATGGGAGTTTGTAGAGTTACCTCCGCTGATACTAAATGTGTTTTTCAGAGTGATGTGTGGTCTCAGACATTCTGACTCCAACTGTAAGTGTTCAAAGTGTTCGGTCAAAGTTATATTCAAAGAGTGGCTTTTGGTCCATTTGGTGAAGGTTTTTATGTTTTTTTTAGGGTTCTTTTTAAAGACTTTCTTTCCCCATGTATAGCACACACTCACACACAATCACACACGCATACATATACATTCATGTACATGTACACATGCACACGCACACGCACGCAGGCACACACACATACACACACGCACATACATAGAAATATATGTAGGCGCATGCATATATACATACCCACCTACACACTCACACACGTACTCACACACATCCACCGCTAACAATTATTTTTATTTTTTTATTTTTTATATATATATATATACTTTTTTTCCCCCCAACCAAAACACGCATGTATATATGCGCTTAATCATTCAGACATACGTACACGCACCCACACACACACAAGTAAGATGGAGAATAGGTAGGAGAAGATATATACACACATATACACGCACATACACACATATATATACCCACATACATGTATGTGCACATACACTCACAAACATCCACATACTATGTAGGCACATACACATACACACACACACATGCACACACACAGACATATGCAGGGGCTCACACATACGCGTATATCCATATCCACACGAACACATTTACCCACTCATACATGTGCATACATATGTATATATATATACACACACACATACGGATGTGTATACATTCATCCACCCATATATATATATATGGGCACATGCACTCACAGTCACACATACACATACATATTCATACATACCACCTTATGCATATATTGGTTGAAGTTTCCTTTCTTTTCTAATCCAAGCACATATGTATACATGGATTCGGTCACCCAAACATAAGTGCACGTATACACACAAACAAGATGTAGCATAGATAACAGATGATATATATATATATATATATATATATATATATACACACACACGCATACACAATCATATGTGCACACTCACACACACACATATATACATGCACACACGCACGTACATACACATACATACGTATAATTTCTAATTGTTTGTTTAGTTTAGAGAAATGGTACTGTACTGGGTATGGACGCGCGCACCCGCGAAAGTGTGCGTGTGCTTTATTGTGCTTTTTTTGTTTTGTGTGTGAGGGTGCACATTTACCCCAGTATGCATGCGTGTAAGTGTATTTTGTGTTTTGCCTATTTATGTGTATAATTATGGAGAGATGTTTAAGGCGGGGTTAAACTTTGCTATGAAGTTTTTTTCTTGTGTTAGCAAGTAGAAGTAGTTGTCAGTTTGGAAGATGGGCATTATCTCGAATCTGCCTCCACTGCATGTGTGTATATATAAATATATATATATATATATATATATGTATATATATTTTTTTTATTCATGTTAGCTTGGGTCTAGGATAACATTTAAGTGTGAGTAGGTGTTAAGAATTGAACTACGAGTTGTGCCCAAACTATATTTTAGATGACAGCAGGATGCGAGTGCAATATAGTACGGATAAAACAGTAAGTTTTGAGTCATGTGTAATTTGGTAAATAGATATATGGGCAGGTTTTAGTAGGTGCGAATAAAGTTGAAGGTACAAAGTGAGTTTCTATTATTGAGAGAAGATTATTTCAGCTTTCAAGTAAGAGTTATGGACATTTAGCATAGCAAGGAGCATTGGTTCAGTTTCGTATTAGCGTTGCAAAGCTATCTAAGAGGAGACATAGTTGTGTAATGCAGTGCGGTGTGCTTTGCTTCCGAGCACATACTTTGGCTGTTAAATACCTAACTGGAATAGAAATGAACTCCAATGCATGTCTAAAGGGTAGAATTGATATAGATGTTTAGTGATGACTAAGCGGTTAGCATGTGAGGGTTGAGGGCTGGAAGTTAAGGATTCCACTACAAACGCTGTGAAATGTAGGAGTTAAGTGGCGGTTTGGTGGGAAGGAGCAGATTGTTAGCCTTCAAGAGACAGGGGTTATTAATTTACAAGAAACAGATCTACATTAGGATTTAGAGTGGCAGGTAAGTTTTTTTTTTTTTTTTTTTTTTTTTGCGCATGCAGGATTAGACAGAGGTAATCGTCTTGGAGGTAAAATGTATATTGGGATTTCGTAGCTAGCAGTTAGGTGTTTTTTCCAGTTACAAGAACTAGTTCATGGCGATTCGGAAATTCGTATTTTGTATTTATAGGCAGACATTAAGGTCACGCACAGAGCATAGGATCCACTCAGGAAGAATAGCCCCAGTATCACAGCCAAGATACTGCATATTTCAATTACGAATAGTGAAAGTTAAATTGGGCAGCACTTTTTTTTTTTTTTTTGCACCTTACCATGGCTGTTAATATTAAGTATCGTACTTAAATAAAGTTCTTCTCTCATCTAAATAAGCTAAATAGGGATTCCCCCTCCCCACTACTACGTCGATGTGACATGGTAAAAAGAAAGAAAAATTTGTCAGAAATTGTTTTAAAATAAGTGAATCAAGAATGATCAAGATGTGTGAGAAATAAAAATAAAATAAAATTACATAGAATGATATGCGCACAAACGATAAAAAAGAGGGTTAGATTTGTTTGGCTTAAAAAATAAATAAAATAAAATAAAGTGTGCAAAGAAAAAAATGTACATCTATCTCTGTCCTTCTCTTTAACGTAATCCCCGATATGTGCACACGCCCTTCTTTTTATAATCTTTTTCCTTGCCGTCGCGTTACCTCGTACACGACTCGGTTATTTGCATACAGCTGCCATACGCGCGTCCACGCTCTGTTACATTCCGATGATTTAGCCAAAATCATCCGGTAGGTGAAATAAATTTTTTTTTTAAAGAGGTGAGAATTTTATATATTATTTATTTATTTATTTATTTTCTATTAGAATTCTTTGAGATGAGTAATTTGCATATTTATTGTAGTGATATGCAAATTAAGTATAATTTACATAGGAGCAGATAGCTCATATTTATAAACCGACACCAACTAGAACAGGTGATTGTTGAACGCTTGCTTAGCGTTATACACGACATATCAATGGCGCCGACGATAAGATGTTCTCTGGTCTTTGAAGACCCGGAATACGTAGATACTTCGATGCGTTGCTTTGCTGCTAATGTGAGAAACAAAGAGTTGAAAGACAACAAAAAACAAGGAGGGGAGAATGAAATCACTGACTTGTTAATGGCTAACGTTGGTTGTGAAGCAATTATGAAGGGTTTACCCTCGAGAATTAGAAGAAATGACTTTCAAAGAAATAAGTCAGGTTATCAAGGGAAACATGAGGCCAAATAAAAGACTGGTGATTGCAGAAAAGACCAAGTTTATGGAAATGAAGCAGGAAGTGGATGAACCGATAGTAAAATATTTACATCGGTTAAGAAGTGCGAGTAAATACCGTGAATTTGAAAAACTAGGAACAGAAGAACAGACAACAAAAGAAGACTTAAGATTGATTGAAGGTATGCATTTCGGCACATGGATCAGGTAGTTACTGATGGAACAGTTACAACTTACAAAGATGCCCTTGAATATGTGTCTAGAATTTATACAACAGCAGGAATTAATACATGCCTACAACCAAAAAAAAAAAACAAAAAAAAAAACAACTCCTACGAAGAAATAATGGCTGAAACGTATCCGTATCGAAACGAAAAGAAAAAAATGTACTTACTGTGGAAAAATTCATGAAAGAAAAAAGGAAAAATGTCCAGCGTTTGGAAAAACATGTTCAAAGTGTTTAAAAAAGAATCACTTCAAAGAAGTATGTAAAGCGAAAAATGTGGAAGAATAGAGGATGAAAATAGACAAATTTTTAATGTAAAGAAGGATAATATACAAAATACTGGATCAAGGAAAGGAGATACAAAAATAAAAATGAAAATCAACAATTGTGTTGTTGAAATGTAAATTGATATCGGCAGTGAAATAATCATAATTCTCAGAAATCTGTGGAGAAAAATGGGAAAACCGCGTTTTCAATCTTTCACGAAAAACACCCGTCTAGCTGAATCCGCTGTGAAAAATTTCCCCCACTCTATATCTGTGCCTAAATCAAAACGCAGATTCCATGAACAAAGCTTCTTTCTTAGAACTGCACGCCTGTGGAACTCTGTTCCGTCTGCCTGCTTCCCTCCGGACTACAACTTGGATGTCTTCAAGTCCAATGTTAACAAATTCCTAATGAACCGCCCCCTTAAGTAAACATTTCAGCAAATCTCCTCACTAACGTAATGTACTTGCAATAACCCTTATCCCTGAGTGGCTTCCGGGCCTTGATAAGTGGTGATCATTGTGTAAAAAAAAAAAAAAAAAAAAAAAGCAATTACGTCAGTTTGATGGGTCGGTTATAGCAATTATGGGTTACTTTGAAGGTTCAATAGAACTAAAAGAAAAATATGAAGTAGTATCCATTATAGTTAAAATTGCCGAAAAACGCATGGACTATTCGGGAATGATGTATTAAAAACAAATTCAACGAAGTTGATTCATGAGATAGAAATGGAAAAAAGAAAGGAAAATTAAAAGATTATGAAGCTAGTTTGAAATTAAAATAAAATGTTCCCTCCGCCTACCACGAAGTGAGAAAAATACCAGTACATTTATTACCGTTAAGTTGCGAAAGGAAGATCTATTAGAACCTGCCCCTTCAGGATGGAAGTAAATGGGCATCATCCATTGTGGTATTAAAAAAAAAGACGGTGACTTGAGAATTCGTGGAGATTATAAAATAGGGGTGGACCATAAAGTTTGCGCCGATTCGTACCCTATTTCGGATGTGGAAGTAGCTTTACATGAACTTGCCGGAATGAAAGTATTTTCGAAGATAGACTTAAAATAAGCTTACCACCAAATTCCCATAGATGAACATTTGAAGAAATGACAACAATAAACACAACTATAGGCCTATTAAGGTGAAAAAGGATGCCGTATGGCATAAAAACGGCAGGTTGAATTTTTCAAAAAGCTATAAAAAAAAGTAATAGGAAATGTTGAAAATATCATCTGTTATCAAGACGATATATGTGTTGGAGATTTAAATGAAGATGATTTAAAGGAAAAAACTGAAAATATACTAAACCGGCTAAGAGACGCTGCCATGACAGTAAATACAAAAATGTATGTAACCAACAATAATGTAATGTCATTTTTGGATTACTCAATATCAAAGGAAGGGATCTCTCCAGATGAAGCGCTAATAGAGAAAACTCTAAAAGTGGCTACACCAAAAAATAAAAAACGGTTGGAGTCTTTCTTGGGTTTGGTAAATTCTTATAGAAAATATGTACCAAAATATAATGAGTTGACAGAACCATTTGCGAAGTTAAGAAAAAAAATGTGGAGTTCATTTGGTTAGAACACCAACAGAAAGCCTTTGAAAACTTAAAACAGATTCTGGCAAAAAAGCCAATAGTACAAATTTTTGACCCTAAGAAGAACATAACTATAACTACTGACGCTAGTGAGCATTCTGTGTCCGGTATTTTGTCACAAGATGGTCATCCCGTAATGTACTTATCGAGGAGATTAACAACGATTGAATACAGTTATTCTAACATAGAAAGGGAGGCACTAGCCACAGTGTGGACAACGGGCAAAGCCAGACAGTTCTTGATGCGAAAAAAATTCTTGTTGAAAAATGATCACAGACCACTGGAATTTATTTTCAACCCAAGAAAAGAACTACCGAAAGTTACAACGTCCAGAATATTACGTTAGGCGATCAGACTGATGGCATTCGACTTTGACATTGAGTATGTTAAAGAGAATATGATACCGCACGTTGATGCCTTATCTAGATTGAGGTTTTATAGAGAGGATAAGGACAAAAATGACGATGAATTTGGAGACACATTCCTGCACCTTGTAGAAACCGATGTAATGTCTGTAGATAAAATGGCTACTGAAACTACAAATGACCCAGTGTTAAACAATAGTGTTGAGGATAAAAGAGAATTGCTGTGGAAATTGTTTAATGGTTGAAAGACCATTCAAAGAAATAACACATAAACTGACTGTAAAAAACGGGGTATATGTAATGGAGACTTGGCAGTTCCCTCAGAAACACAGAGGAGACAGGTTATAAAAAGTGTACATGATGATGTATATTGTGGAGTATCAGCTACGCAAAGAAGATTAAAATTGGAAGCATGGTGGTCGGGGTACTCAAAAGATGTAGAGGACTATGTAAAAAGATGCACAAAATGCACAGAACTCAGGAATTTCAAGCAAAAGAAAATACATGTGTGGCCGCGAGAAGCAGAACTATGGAGCAGAGTACACATGGATCATGCCTATGTCAATGAGGTAGGACTATTATTAATATTAGTAGACGCATATTCAGGTTGGCCTGAAGTGGTGAGAGTATCTAATAAAAAAAAAGTACCACCGTAAAACAAATATTAAGAGTAATATTTTCCAGAAATGGGATACCGAGAACATTGGTGGCAGATAACGCGCCAGAATTTGCGGATGCTGATTTGCATGAATGGTTAAGAAAAATAGGATGTAGACCTTACAAGCTCCCTCCCTACCACCCACAAAGTAACGAGATAACGGAAAGGATGGTCCAGACAGTAAAGAAGGGCATAAAAGCATGCGTGCAACAGAAGGAGAAAATCAATGCTTTCCTACGAAGATTATTACTAAGTTATAGAACAATTCCGCATGCAGACAGGCCAGAAAGTCCATTTGCCTTAATGGGCAGACAATTAAGGTCCCATTTAACTATGTCATTTGCCAAAAATCCAAAGATGTGGTAAAAAAGAAATAGGAATACAGCAGAATTTATTATGCAGAAAAGACATAATACTGCAATATTGAATAAAGAAAATGGGAATAGTGTTTTAGTTCATGCTGATCAAATAAGATCCCATGGAGAACAGTCGGATGAGGAAATGCCCTCAGAGCTGACCATTATTGACGTAACAGAAGAGTTACTGCAGAATGAGATTACGGAAGAAGAAGTAGAGACGAGGTAGAAGAGGAAGAAGTAGAATGGGACAAGGCAGAAGAGGAAGATCAAAATCTGCAGGAGGAACATTGCGATTATAGGGAAAGACGTGATAGATCCAGATCTCCAAGGAAAAGGAAAGAGATAAAGGAAAATGTTCAGGAGGGCACGAGAAGTAGAACAAGAAGTACTTGCAGCATAAAGCCCCTCCGTTATAGGCAGATGTAGTGATATGCAAATTAAGAATAAATTGCAGATGTAGTGATATGCAAATTAAGAATAAATTGCAGATGTAGTGATATGCAAATTAAGAATAAATTGCAGATGTAGTGATATGCAAATTAAGAATAAATTGCAGATGTAGTGATATGCAAATTAAGAATAAATTGCAGATGTAGTGATATGCAAATTAAGAATAATTTACAGATGTAGTGATATGCAAATTAAGAATAAATTGCAGATGTAGTGATATGCAAATTAAGTATAAATTGCAGATGTAGTGATATGCAAATTAAGAATAAATTGCAGATGTAGTGATATGCAAATTAAGAATAAATTGCAGATGTAGTGATATGCAAATTAAGTATAAATTGCAGATGTAGTGATATGCAAATTAAGAATAAATTGCAGATGTAGTGATATGCAAATTAAGAATAAATTGCAGATGTAGTGATATGAAAATTAAGAATAAATTGCAGATGTAGTGATATGCAAATTAAGAATAAATTGCAGATGTAGTGATATGCAAATTAAGAATAAATTGCAGATGTAGTGATATGCAAATTAAGAATAAATTGCAGATGTAGTGATATGCAAATTAAGAATAAATTGCAGATGTAGTGATATGCAAATTAAGAATAAATTGCAGATGTAGTGATATGCAAATTAAGAATAAATTGCAGATGTAGTGATATGCAAATTAAGAATAAATTGCAGATGTAGTGATATGCAAATTAAGAATAAATTGCAGATGTAGTGATATGCAAATTAAGAATAAATTGCAGATGTAGTGATATGCAAATTAAGAATAAATTGCAGATGTAGTGATATGCAAATTAAGAATAAATTGCAGATGTAGTGATATGCAAATTAAGAATAAATTGCAGATGTAGTGATATGCAAATTAAGAATAAATTGCAGATGTAGTGATATGCAAATTAAGAATAAATTGCAGATGTAGTGATATGCAAATTAAGAATAAATTGCAGATGTAGTGATATGCAAATTAAGAATAAATTGCAGATGTAGTGATATGCAAATTAAGAATAAATTGCAGATGTAGTGATATGCAAATTAAGAATAAATTGCAGATATAGTGATATGCAAATTAAGAATAAATTGCAGATATAGTGATATGCAAATTAAGTATAATTTACATATGAGCAGATAGCTCATATTTATAAACTAGAACAGGTGGTTATTGAACGCTTGCTTAGCGTTATACACGACATATCAATTATTTATTTATTTGCGGACTTTCCAGCATTGTCTGAAGATAGCGGTTTCAATCCTACCTAAAGCAGGCTAGGGGATTAGTTGGCCAAAAGCGTGGTGAGACAACAACAATTATGGAAGGCAGTAATTACTGGGGATACAGTTAAGAAATCAGAGGATGAGTTGGCTGAAACGTGGTGAAGCAACAATGAAAATGAGGATAACAGTCCGAATAAATAAATATGGGAGAGAATTTTATGCAAATTAATCAGCACTTTCGAAGAGAAATTTCCAAAGCTCAAAAAAAAAAAAAAAAATCATCACTTACCACAATAAAGCCATTAACCATGACGAAAATGGTTATTCCAGTTGATGACATTATGCGTTCCTTCTTCGGGCGTTTTTTCCTCCGCCTTCTTTCCCCGTCAGCCGTGCCCCCTTGGGCGTTTTCGGGTTTGTCTTCATCAGTCATTCTCGATTGTTATTTTAGTCTTTATTTCTGCATTAATAAAAACAAGTAAAGAATATGTCGATAAGAGGTTTTAATATTGCATGATGGGAAATAAAATGGATGTGGAATAAACAATGAAATGAAGTTTATGTTAATATGGAAAGACATAGCGCCCTTCTAACAATGCGTAGTTAGAGATGGCGACTAAAAGAAAGGCAAAAATGGAAGAGTTTGGCAAAGATGAGATTGAGGAAAGAAGGTAACTCCACACGCATGTTGGCGAAACGATCTTCCAATATTACCCACCGATCTAACAGAAAAAAAAAAGAAAAAGAAGAAAAGAAAACAAAACAAAACAAAAAAACAACAATATCAAACAAACAAACAAAACAAACAAACAAAACAAAACAGAAGAACAAACTGCCCAATTTACTGAAGATAAATATTTTATTCAAAACTTTGAAAGGAAAAAAGATCAATTTTATCTTTAATAAATAGCAATTTTTATTGAATACAATTTCACACTCATCTTGTCTTTCTATGACAATTAAGCAGAATCGGGAATCGGAAAAATCGAAATGTTCGAAGTATCGATATCGGTATATTTGTGCTTATTTTCCGATGCCAAAGACGATTCTTTTAGTTGTCCTTTGTATTTGATTTTGTTTAAAACAAAATCTTTCACTGTTGGTAGTAATAATAAAAATAAATATTTATTGATTCGAATCTACCTGTAAACCTAAAAATCGATAGATCATCTACCCACAAGTTTGTTTTTACCTTTGATTAAATATCTACACATTTAACATTTGTTTTCACTGTAATTGGGGGGGGGGGGGAGATAATAATTTTATAGTAAAATATTTAGAGATCTATAAAAAATCGGAATCATTAATTGTATCGGAATCGGGAATTTAATATGGAATTAGCAACTGTATCGGAATCTGAAAAATATTGTAGGTTTTCGGGTATGGTGACAAAGTTAGGGGTGTCTATTCCGAAAGCCGTTCTTAACATGGGGAGGGTGGGTGTGTCTATTCAGAGAGTCGTTCTTAACATGGGTAGATTGGAGTGTTTATTCGTTGTAAATGTACCCGACAACCTATAAATATCGACATTTTCAATATGAACGGTAAGTTGGACTTATGTAAAAAAAATAACAAGATATACCAAACTGACTTTTTTCGTTTAAAAATGGAATTTTTTCCCTTTCGTTAATAACTTTTTTTTTTAATAAATATTTTGTGTTTTATATATATAAAGTACAATTGTTGAATATTATTCTTTTGCTTATATTCGCTTGGGGGGCACAATTAAAAAAAAAAAGATTAAAACAGAGCGAAATTAAAGTTTCCGTTCCATTTTTACAACAACTGTAAAACAGCGCATACTCAGCAAGTTTTATCGTAAGTTATAAACATCTAGATCTACTTACATTATATTAAAAACCGAGCGACCCACAAAAATATGGTAGCTGAGTGTCAAATCTGCTTAAAATATTGAAAAAAAAAAAAAAGGAAAAAATAGAATCCTTCCCAAACATACTGGCAATAATTTGGTTTCGTCTTTTCCTTGAGTGTTTCCAATAAGGGGATTGATTTACTAGGATTTGTATTAGAAGCTGAGCACTTTTTAAAATTATTTAATTGTTGAATATTTTGTATTTTGGTTAAATTTGTTAGTTTGCAATCGCTGATAGTCCACTCAAAAAATTGAACAAAAAAACAAAATTAAAAAGAATGGTACTCATGCAGAATTTGACCCCCCCTCCCGGATTCCAATTGCAGTTAGGGTTCGATCGGCAATCACCGGATTCAACCGAGCGTTGTTCAAATATTGAAACACTAAATCCACATTTTATTTATTTTTTTGCATAATTGATTAATTAATGATAGGAGTATTTTTTCTGTTTATTTTCTTAAACTGTTGACAAAAATAATTTGTACATTCTCTTGAAAAAAAAATCAAACTTTTCTATAATTTCACCTAATTATTTACAGTGTTCATATAAAGCATTCATCTGTTCTTCTTATAATAAAAAGTCCGTTTTCAAAAAGAAACCTTCACTGCCAACTTTCTTTAAAAAAACAGTACAAGTTTTCCTGAGAAAAAAATAAACAAACAAACTTTCACCTAACAATTTATGGTAAAAAATTAATTTTTTTTGTGGACCCCTCCCAACTTATATTGATAAAAAAAAAAAAAATGCAAAAAATAATAAAAGTAAATAAACAATACAAAATGCAATTTTTCTTGTGGAATGTGTTCCATTTTAACAAACTGAGCTACAGCAACGCGTGGCCGAGTACAGCTAGTATATATATATATATATATATATATATATATATATATATATATATATATATATATATATATATACTAGCATATATATATATACTAGCATATACAATTTAATTCGGACAATTTAATTTCGGCCACTGATTCCGTAGTCTGGGGGTAGGACTGCCGACTGTCATCACGACGGTTCTAGGTTCGATCCTCGGCTTGGGAGAGGTGTTAGTCTAGCGGCACTGATGAGTTGTGAAACAACGAAACAGGTCTGTATGTCGATGACTAAAATATATTTTATAAAGCTCCCCTCTTCGGTAGAGCACTCTCGTAAATTATCTTACTCGCTACTTAATTTAGCTGAAATAATGCGAAGCTCGCGATTTGTTTACAAACAAACGTTTGAGCCCTCTACGAGTAGCGGACGGATGTTTATTTAAATAGACGTTCGGACAATTTAATTTCGGCTACTGATTCCGTAGTCTGGGGGTAGGACTGCCGACTGTCATCACGACGGTTCTAGGTTCGATCCTCGGCTTGGGAGGGGTGTTAGTCTAGCGGCACTGATGAGTTGTGAAACAACGAAACAGGTCTGTATGTCGATGACTAAAATATATTTTATATTTTATATATATATATATATATATATATATATATATATACTAGCATATATATATATATATATATATATATATATATATATATATATATATATATATATACTAGCAAACTGCTCGGGAATCTACTTTCAAATTGCCCCCATACATGGTGTCATACGTGACGGCATACACGACGTCATCTGCTAGGACATAATGTATGACGCCATCTTCTATGAATTCATATTGACATCATAATATGCATATATTATATATACTATGATGTCATTGTGGATAAAGAAACAAACAAAAAACAGAGTACGGATTTATATATGAAGAGATAGAAACCTGATAAACAACGAGAAATACAACTTTGACATCAGAGAAATCTTTTTAACTGTTTGCGACACATGAAGATTGTGTTTGCATATGTTAGTTTCTTCATAGAATTGTCTGAAGAGTTTGCTACATACCATTTTAACAGTTTGTTGAAGATTGCTAACGATACGTTAGATATTCTCATATAAGAAAATAAAAGATCGTGCGTTTTCAAAAACTGAACTAATAAAGAAAAGTTATACACTTTTATACTTTTCGTATTCTTTTTATACATCTTCGTATATATATATATATATATATATATATATATATATATATAAATATATATATATAAATATATATATATATATAAAAATATATATATATAAATATATATATATATATATATAAATATATATATATATATTTATATATATATATAAATATATATATATTATATTTAAACCAAATTTTATTCTATTTTTTATTCTAAACCCTTATTACTATTACTTTTCTTATCAAGTAAATATTTTCCTTTTTATTTTAATTTTTTCCAGATACATCTGCCTTACTTAAAAATTGCTAGGTTTATTTATGGTGTCTTTTACATATAAAAAACACCCAATACTTTTGCTGATGAGGAGACCTTGTTTTAAAAAAACTATATGTCAAAATTATTGTCCGTGGCTTAATGTCTATAAAAACATCGTTTCCGAAACGATCGTACAAATTATTGACTTTGTTGTTGTTCCTTATTATGAAACAGATTTTTAATTTTTAATTCTAATTTGAATGTTAAATTATCAATACCATTACTATATATATATATATATATATATATATATATATATATATATATATATATATATATATATATATATATATACATATATATATACCCTTCTTTGGACTATATTAATACAATAAACCTCATTGTGTTACCAAACCTGCCTGAATTGAGTAAGAAAACGATTGCCAGAGTTTGAAGGAAATTACCAACATCTTTTCTATAATAATATAATATTTTGTTCTAGTAAAGAACAAAAAAAAAAAACGAAAACATGGACACAACTATGAACGAAAATTATTATTGATTTTTTTTTTTTTCGATAAAATATTTCTAAGAATTTTTTTTTCTTTTGCAAGAAAAGTTTCAATAAAATATATTTTTTCATACGAAAAAATTTTTTTCCGTGGAAATGACTATAATTGAAAATAATGCTTTTTCAAGGAAAGTTTAAGAAAAATGATTTCAAATAAATAGTCCTTTTTGGTGTGAGCGTGAATTTTAAAACAAAATTTTCCTGTTGCAATGAACCGATTTAATTGGAACATGGCTGCTTACAGATGATTGCTGATGGGCTGATCGTGTCGTCTTTTTTTTTCGGTTGTTTTGCCGGAAGCGTATCGGCAACTGTTGGAAGATACCTACGCGACCTTGGCTCAGGTTTTATATATTTACCAGTTCTTTAATGAGTTTTATTCAATATATATATATATATATATATATATATATATATATATATATATATATATATGCATACATATATATGCATATATATACATATATATATATGCATATATATACATATATATATATGCATACATATATATGCATATATATATATACATACATATATATACATATATATGCATACATATATATGCATACATATATATGCATATATATACATACATATATACACATATATATATGCATACATATATATGCATATATATACATACATATATATACATATATATATGCATACATATATATACATATATATATGCATATATATGCATATATATATGCAGATATATACATATATATATATATGCATATATATACATGTATATAGGCATACATATATACACATGTATATATGCATACATATATATATATACATGTATATATGCATACATATATATACATGTATATATGCATACATATATATATATATATGCATATATGCATACATATATATATACATATATATATGCATACATATATATACATATATATATGCAGCCATATATATACATATATATATGCATACATATACATACATATATATGCATACATATATATACATATATATATGCATACATATATATACATACATATATATATATGCATAT
>NC_136508.1:93883955-93888955 GCF_053919585.1 Euprymna scolopes | reverse complement strand
GCCCATGGATATCTAGCCCTTCCCCTGCCACCTAATCCTGACACCTCAGCTGTTCTACATCTACTAACCTAAACACGTCTACCCATTCTTTCATGTGACAAAACTAACGAAGTCTCCTGTTTCGCACAGTTTTTCTTATATTGTCCACATTTAACCTCCTTTCGGTGTCATCATATATTAGCCCGTCTTTGACGATAAATAGTCTTCCAAAAGCTAAATCTAGCCTAAAAGTTGATTCCTTTTCTAACGAGACAATATTTTTTTTTTAGAATAGCTGCTGCAAAGAAAGTGAGATCCTTCTAAAATTACCCGCGCCGTTGTCGTCATTGTCACCATCATGGTCGTTGCTGTCGTAGTCGGACCCTTTTTTTTTTTTTTTAAATTTTTTAACATGCTGGTTCATGAGAGTGGTCATCATCTCTACTGGTAGGAACTCTGCATCCAGGTAATTAGCTAGCTGCGCGCATGGTAGATTCCACTTCAATACACAGGCTCCTTCAGTCTTTGGCAGACTATGGATACCCACGAAGGGGTGCCTGCGCATGAAAGTTTTTGTGGCAGGAGTTGCGCAATCACCAACCACACCTCTCCTGGGTCAACATTGTTAAATACCAGTGGCAACTGAAGTGTGTGTATAGGACGACTGGAAACAAATGCTAAGATAAGCGGAAAGCACATACAGCACCTAGAATTCCCAAATGGTCACTCATCTGGTACTAGCCAGGCTCACTGTTGCTTAACTTCGGTGATCTAACGAGAACCGGCGTGTTAACGCGATTATGCTGCATATTCCACTTCACGTGGCCAATAAACTATCATGAGCATCAGGTGTAGAGAACTGGCATGCTGTACGATCTCCCCGCAGCAATTCTCTCAAAGAAAACTTATTCAGATGTTATTCTTATATTTTAGTAACTTGTCTCTCCACGAGGGCAGAGTTAGACACAAGATCGGTTTTTAATGTGGGGGAAAACCAGCTCCCTAAAAAGGAGCACTCTGGTTAGTAAAAATAATAATAAAAAAAATTATTAAATGTATCAGTCATTAAAAATTTCTCTTCCATTAACTGAGGCCAACAAAATGAAGTGAAAAAAAAAAGTGAACAAAAAAAAAGTGAACAAAAAAAAAAAAAATGAAGTGCAACACCAGAAACGCCAAGAACACTTTCTTTTCTATTTAATCAATTGTTTTATTATATGAGCGTACATATTACTGCGAACAATGGGGAAGAGTAATATTTTAATATCAGTTTTAATGAAAGGTGCACGTTCCCTTATATTTTTGAAACAAAAAACAAAATCGATGGCCAAATTTTTTTTTTTTATGACAATACGCTTTCCAAAGGGAATGGGGACAAAACTACACAACAAAATTTCTTGTTTTCCCAAATAATTTGGTGTATGTTCAGATTAGCACTTAAAATGGCGGCAATTAAAAGTAAAGAAAATACATAAACGTCTGTATGGTGTACGTACTCGTTACAGCACGAATATGTCATATTCCAAAAATTACGTAAATCGATCAAGTATTTTTATTTAAGACTAAGGAAATCAAAATTTACGATTTTTAGCGATTTTACTACTAAACTGTATTGAACATAAGGCTTATTTTTAACCTCTCAACTTCGATTTAAGTTGTCCCCCCTTATTTATTTCATCGGATTTAATCATGGCCGACAGAAACACTACGTCTCGCATAGTCGTCAAATCTAATTTTCTTGAATGAACTAAAAAACTACTAGATCAAATTACCTGATTTTTGGAATATTTATCCTCGTTCCGTGACTGATACGTACATTATACAGACTTTTCTGCGTTTTCTTTAATTTTATTTGAAACCATACGTGCCAATCTGAATAAACTCCAATAATTTTACTAAAATAATGATTTTTAATCTTACCTTTCGTTGTAAATTCTGTTTATTTTTTTTTTCTGACCCACCAATGATGGTTGATTCTATAATAGACGCAATTTTTTTTGCAACAACCGGACTGAATGAGGTTAGCTTTTACAAATCTTTTACTAATGAGAGAACAGTGATTAGAAAAAAAAAATTTTTTTTCTTCTTCTTTCCTATCGCCTCTTCTAATCCTGGATTAACGACCCGTTAAGATAATCCAGCTACAGTTGAATTAATCAGCCTCGCTCGTTACGTGTGGTGGCTTTTGACATTGCCAACCTAACGGACATTACGAGGGACTTAAAAGTGTGCACCAAAGACCCTCCCACCTCTCTCACTCTATTTCTTTCACACGCACGGGCGTGCACGCACACACACGCGCGCGCACGCAAACACACACACGCACGCGCACACACACACGCACGCACACACGCACACACACGCATCACACATACACACGCACACACACACCGATACACACACATAAGATGTACTTTTTCAGTGTTACAATCGTTTCTTAACATTGGACAAGCTTAAACATTATTTCGTTAAAAGATATTCCGATATATATATATGGTAATTAGTAAAAACCTGAAGAGAGTGCTCAATACTATTGCAGAGCAAATATGTGTTTTATTTTTTTTATTACCATTTTATCTATTTGGTTACATATGTTTTGGACATTGGACCATGTTTACGATCTAACAGCCTCGTCAGACCTTACAGAAATGGTTGTCAACATGCAACCATTTCTGTAAGGTCTGACGAGGCTGCTGGATCGTAAACATGGTCCAACATCCGAAACATATGTAACCAAACAGATAAAACGGTAATATATATATATATATATATATATATATATATATATATATATATATATATATACTAACATTGGTGCCCGGCGTTACCCGGGTGTTTGGAGGTGCATGTTGAGCAAAAAAAAAAAGTGGTAGTAGGAAGGCAGGCTCGAACCCGTACCGCAAATAGGGAAAAAATCGGGAAAAGACGTGCCGTCTTTGCTGTTACGACCACTGCCAAACCGGAACTGACGTTGGTTTTAATTAAGGCTAGACAATCGAAAGGAGAGGATGACTTTCGAAAATATCGGCGAAAAAAGCGACCCCCCACCTTTAGAAAAGTGGCCAGTTAAAGGAGAAGATATTAATGTTTTTAGTCATTTTTTAAATATTTGTCGTCTGAAAGGTCGAACTTCAGAACGATACCGATCTTGTAAAAATCCGTCGCCTCTGTCGAAAGTTTTAGGCAGACATACAAACATACATACATAAATTTATATATTGGTCACTCAAATTTTCGACCCAAACCGATTAAAACGCTTGCTCTATCTCTGAGTACACTTTATGTAAAATTTCAAATGTTTAGACCAGAAATGTTCTGAGTAATTTGGCAGAGACCGAAGCGGGCAAACTTTTTAAACTTTGACCCCTATTATGACCCCTTAACATTTATTGTTTTTTTTGTTTTTTTTTTACACAGTGATCACCACTTATCAAGGCCCGGAAGCCACTCAGGGATAAGGGTTATATCGTTTATATATTGTTTTGGGCTCAAATCAAGTTAATAAGTTAGATCCATGTCCAAGGCACCTATATCTAAAATTTCAAGTGTTTAGACACAAAATTGTCGGATGAGTTTGGTAGAGTTCTCAAAGGTCAAATCGTTGAACTTTGACCCCTTAACAGCCAAATTTCTGGCTGAAATTCTACGCCAATCGCCAAACCGAAAGTAATGTAGGTTTATATTAAGGCTAGTCAATCGAAAAGAGAGGATGGTTTTCGAAAACATCGGCGAAAAAAGCGCCCAGTTGAGGGTGAAGTGATTAATGTTTTTAGTCAATTTTTCCGTATTTGTTGTCCGGAGGGTCGGCTTCACAACGATAACAATCTCGTAAAAACCCGTTGCCTCTGTTTAAAGTTTTAGGCAGACAAACATAGACACATATATACATCGATTTAAACAGACATGTGAGATTTATATTATCGATTATATTGGACGCAATATATAGTAATGATGTAAAAAGTTTAAAAAAAAAAAAAGAAAAAGACTTGTGCGCCACCACCGAGAATCGAAACCAAAACCCTCAGCTTACGACTTATTTTTGCCTCTGCCGCCAATAACTGGGTCATGAAGCCATATTTACTGCAAGGTTAAAAATTAAAACATGAACTACTACGTTATGCATTCATAATGGCGACGTTCGACCTTCACCTGGAAAATTCCATTTTTTTTTTAATTTTCACAATTTTGCACCCAAATATAAAGTTTCGCATTGATTCAAATACCTTATATATGAAGTTTCATGTCTGTGGACCAAAAACTCTAGGAGGAGTTTGGTAGGCAATTTTTTTAAAACAAAATATATACGTATACATGAATATATATGGAAACAATTTTGTGTTTACTATAAACTTTTTACACAAATATTATGCAAGTATATTTATTGTTTTGGACTGAAATCAAATTAAAAAGTTTGATCCATGTCCAAGTAACCTACATCTAAAATTTTAAGTGTTTACACCGAAAATTGGCGGAGGAGTTTGGTAGCGTCTGTAAAGGTCAACTCTTTCAACTTTGACCTCCCAAAAAATGATTTAAAAGCTTGCTGCATCTCTGAATACCATTTATGTAAAATTTAAAATGTTTAGACCCAAAATTGGCTGAATAGTTTGCTAGAGACCGCAAAGGTCAAATCTTTTTAACTTTGACTCCTTGGCAGCCAAATTTTCGGCCAAAGAAACAATTAAAAAGCTTGCCTTATGTCTGAATATACTTTATGTACAATTTCAAATGTTTAGACCAAAAATTGGCTGAGTAATTTTATAGAGACACCAGTGGTCAATTATTTTTTAATTTGATACCAATTTTGACCCTTTAACATTTATTGTTTTGGTAGAGTTTTCAAAGGTCAAATCGTTGAACTTGGACCCTTTGACAGCCATATTTCGGGCCGAAAACCGTTAAAGAAATTTTCCCAAATGTCAATTCCCTTTATGTCAAATCTCGAGTCTGTGGACTGAAAATTGACAGAGTAGTTTAGTAGCGAAATGTACACACACAATTTCACTTTTCTAGATATACTA
>NC_136508.1:93873955-93876455 GCF_053919585.1 Euprymna scolopes | reverse complement strand
GTGAATTCACACGCTCAAGCAGGCATGACACTGAAGATGGTCATTGAGATCAATTATTACATGCTTCCAGCATTTCAAGCCTACACGCGTCACAACTTTTCCATCGCCACATGACTACTTTTATAGACAAATGCCTGACGGAGTATCTATACACAGATGATGTTACAGTCTTAGCTTTGTACGACAGCTAAGTCTCTCTCTCGGTTCAAAATTGTGAGATCAAGCAACAAGCAAGTGAAAGATAGCCAGCAACAAGTTAAACTGCAGACCAGCTTAATGCGGGTACTGGTCTCCCGCTTTATGTTATTTTTTTTTTAATCAGAGATTTGCTTCTCCTAGAAAGGTTGCCTTCACCATGGCTTACGGGAGTCCTCTGCACCCCAACACACACATACATACACACAAACACACTCGGTACTAGTTGGTTGTTGACCCCGATAAAGGGTTCACTTGCCCTTACATACATACATACATACATACATACATACATACATAATACATACATACATGCATACATACATGCAAACATACATACATACATTTATATATTGGTAACTAAAAATTTTCGACCCAAACCGATTAAAAATTTTTTTGCGTGTTTATGCATTAACTGTGTATACTCACTTGCACTTTTATACAGTAATTCTATATACTCGCTATTCCATAGCTAGTTATAACTAGGGCTATGACAACAGCATATTCTTTTCCTTGTTTTGATTCTCAAGTATATATCCATTGATATCTTATATGTTTTTATGTAGAGTGATGTGGTTCTCGGTTGATTAATTGTGCCTGTGTCGCATATATATATATATATATATATATATATATATATATATATATATATATATATATATATATATATTCAGTAATGTGATTGATAATTTAAAATTCAAATTAGAATTAAATTAAAAATCCGTTTCACAAGAAGGAGCAAAAACGGATTTTTAATTTAATTCTAATTTGAATTTTTAAATTATCAATCACATTACTGAATATTAAATTAGCTCTAAGATATTTACCTATCGAGCTTATTATATATCTAAATTACAACGAGCACTTTTTCTTTTCCTGTATTTTAATTAAATTAGTAATTTTACTATTACATTGAAATACACTCTGCTCTTTAGACTATTGTTCTAATCTCCTTTATATATATATATATATATATATATATATATATATATATATATATATATATATATATATATACATACATATATATATACATACTAACTGTGTCGGATATATACTCCAGAGTCAAAACAATGAAAAGAATATGCTGTTGTCATAGCCCTAGTTATAACACATACTAACCCAAACGGATCACGACTAGTCTAGTATAATTATAAAACTAAAATCGTCTTGCTGGCTTCCGGTTTGTGGCTTCCGGTTTCAAAAATTAGTCTGCTTACTGATTTCATAGCCGCACTTTTTAAGTCCGATATTAAAAGCCCTGCTGCTATTCGAGCATTCACAAGGTCAACAATATTTTTTGTTTTAACTTATTTTAACGTGTTTTCCTTAAAAATAAATGTTATTTAACCCCATTTAGTTAAAAAAAAAACTAATTTAAATATAAATCTATCTATCTATCTATCTATCTATCTATCTATCTATCTATCTATCTATCTATCTATCTATCTATGCATTCAATTTTTACGCGCGCGAAATGATCGCCACGTTTGTTTCGCACGTTTATACATTAATTCTGTATATTCACTTATACATTTATGAAGTAATCCTGTATACTCACTATTCCATAGCTAGCTATAACATATACTGATCCAACGGGTCATGGGTAATCTAGTATATATATATATATATATATATATATATATATATATATATATATATATATATATATATATATATATATATATATATAATTTAAAGGAGATTAGAACAATAGTCTAAAGAGCTGAGTGTATTTTAATGTAACAGTGAAATTACTAGTTTAATTAAAATAGAGGAAATAGAAAGTGCTCGTTGTAATTTAGATATATAATAAGCTCGATAGTTAAATGTCCTAGAGCTAATTCAATATTAAGTAATGTGATTTATAATTTAAAATTTAAAAATCAAATTTTAATTAAATTAAAAATCCGTTTCATAAGAAGGAACAACAACAAAATCAATTATCTGTACGATCGTTTCGGAAAACAATGCTTTTTATTGTGGTATACATCAAGTTATGTAGAATAATTATATATAGTTTTTTGGTAAGCAAGGTCTCCTCATCAGCAAATTTTGGAGGGTTTTTATTGAATTTAAAAGACACCATAAATAAACCTAGCATATATATATATGCTAGCATGGATACTCGGCGTTGCCTGGGTTGACATGAAGTTCCGTTTGGAACACACCTTCTAAACTAATCATTTTCCTCATAGGCAACGGATAAAAACGTGTAAACGTAATCGTCCCAAAAAGAAGTACCAAGCATCGTTTAACCACTAAGAAAAATGAAGATTTACGAAAATTAATTCCAAAAACAATT
>NC_136508.1:93043955-93218955 GCF_053919585.1 Euprymna scolopes | reverse complement strand
ATATTATATATATATATATATAATATTATATATATATATATATATATATATATAATATTATATATATATATATATATATAATATTATATATATATATATATATATATAATATTATATATATATATATATAATATATAATATTATATATATATATATATATATAATATTATATATATATATATATATATAATATTATATATATATATATATATATATAATATTATATATATATATATATATATAATATTATATATATATATATAATATTATATATATATATATATAATATATAATATTATATATATAATATTATATATATATATAATATTATATATATATATAATATTATATATATATATAATATTATATATATATATAATATTATATATATATATAATATTATATATATATATATAATATTATATATATATATATATATATAATATTATATATAATCTTCATTTACTCACGCAAATTTAATATACGAAAGTATAGATTTATGCGTAAACTTTAAGTATTTACTTCAAAAGTGCTCAATACGTCGGTAGAGCTAGTTAGTAATTTATAAAATATATATGGCGATTAAGCTACACTGAATATTCTGCGTTTCATCCACTGTAGGATTCGTCAGGCTTATATATAATATATATATATATATATATATATATATATATTATTAGGTAAAATTAAAAGCCAAGAACAATGCGAGAGATTTTTTTTTATATAGAGTAAAATTAAATGAAAACAAAAGGAATAAATTTCTTTCTTTCTTGTTTGTTTTTTCTTTTTCACACAAATTTTAACTCTAAACAACAGTCATTCTTTTTTTTTTTTTTCTGTTGTATTCAATGGTGTTAACCTAGCATATAGTATACTTTGAAATCCAGTATTATAGCCTTAAAACTACCCACCCCTACCCACCCCTTTCGCCTTAAATCATCACCATAATATCCCTCCCAAAATTATACATTAATTCTTAGTGATGTTGTCATCTCGCTGTAAAAAAAAATGCTCCTCCATAATAGACACCTTACACGCCGTTAAAATAGAGCCACCACACATCAAGTTAAGCCCCAACTTTAACCCTAAAACATATACTAAATACACTTAAGACTATGATAAAGACTCTATACACCTTTCTGCACTACACTATATTTAGAATTTGACCCCCCCCAACATCATCTGTAATTTTAATTTGTTTTGATCTATTTTGTTTCTAATAAATTCAATGCTAGATGCCACATCCCCACTATGTTACCTAGCATCTTCTCTACTCTTCTGATGAGAAGCATTAGGCTTTGAAATGCCTTGGCATAAAGAGTCTCTTCTATCCCCCAACTAATCGATTGTATTCCCTTATTGATTAAATGAATCAATCTATATCCACCAATATATAGCTATGTGAATTCATTTCCCACTCCTTTTTTTTTTTTTCATAAACCTGGTGTTTTCATGTACAAAATTAATTTTTGTTGGCGACATCAAATGGAAATAACATCTGACGAGTTGATGATGATAGGAGACTTTTATGAACACATAAAATCATAAAATTGCCATCCCATTAACGAAACATCTGTAATGAAGAAATCCAAGATGAAATAAACAAAAGTTACAAAAAGAAAAAATGTGGGTCTTTGAATTTCAATAAAGTTTTGTACTATATATGCTCTGCACCTATAAAGTAGATATATTGAGCTTTACTCCAAATTAATGGTGATTCAATTTTTATCATAAGTCTCCACCCGTTAAACGAAAACGGCATACATTGAAATTAACAATATTTCAAAAATAAACGTATATATATATATATATATATATATATCTTTTGTCATTTACGGTTGAGCAAAGAAACAGCTGTATCTTTAAATATAACTATCCAATAATCAAAAATCCCTCCTCTTCTCCAAAATACTATGCATGGAATTGTTATTAAAATTTGCAATTATTTCTAAAATACAACATAAAATATAATCTATTCTATGCTTGACTTGTCCACCAATTTTCAATCGTGAATATCCATCTTTTTTTCTTTTTTTTTTATGAAACTCGCTCCAGACAAGGCATAAAGCCATTGATCTAAGAAGTAAAAAAAAATTAAACAAAAAAACACAAGGTCAAAAACAATAAGTGTGATATGGATATATTCCATCCAAAAAACAGCAATTCTTCCCCATTTGTCAGAAACATTGCTCATGGAATGTGAGGGCAAAATAAGTGAAGCAAAAGTTATGAGGCTGCCGAAAATAAACAAAAGGCCCATTTTCTGTTCTTTATGTGGACTAATACAAAGCATTTTCTCGTTATGTTTTAGGCAAATGAAGAGATGTTTTGACCATTGTCATTCCTCAGCAATTATCAATACATTAACCACTAATCTCAGAGAAGGTAAAACCTGGGTGGATAGGTCTCTTAGAACTGCATATAACCATACTTCAGCCTGATAGAAAATGGTTCAAACTACCTGATTAATTGTCAGAAAACACCACCATGGGTAATATCAGGTTGACCTTCAGATTTGTTTGAATAGCTATTCATCGGAAAGTTTTTTTGTTTAGATTTAATTAAGGGAAGAATCCTATTTTGGGGTAGGGGGTATTTGGACTATTATTTATTTATTTTATTTATTTTTTTTTTTTTCATGTTTTGGCCGATGTAACCTCAGGCCATCTTCAGGTGCATTCACACTGGATGTTATTGGTGAATAGTGAAAAAATGTTTGGTTTATTTGCTTTTCCAATGAACACACCGGTTATAAATTTAAAACGCAAATAGCGCCAAGTCTTTTTTTTTTTTTTTAATTTTATTAATAAATTTGAGTCCTAGTTTCTACTTCAGCAAATGTTCTGCTTGTCATAAATTTTCCACAGATGCAATGACAAGGTGAGAATTAGTCACAGATTGCTGTAACTGTAAGCTCCAGAATTTTCACTAGAATCCCTTTAGTCAGGTTGCAATCTTAATACTGCTAGATGTCTGATCAATCTGCCTTAGGTGGCTCTACCAGGAACTATACTTCCTGACGGCATAGCTTTGACACTACCATGTCGGCACTACCCTGCCATGAAGAGTTGAAATTTTGGGCTGTGTTGGTCAGAGACTATACTTGCTCAAGAGTAAAATTAACTCACCCCCGACCTGAGTTTGAATAACTCTGCGATCAAGGAATGATTCATTTTATGAAATATAGAATGGCCTTTTGCCAGACTTGGTTCAGTGTTTTATTGTTTTTCATTTTCTGGTTTTTTTCTCAGGCTTGAGGTTAGACATTTCACAAACGACTTTCAATTTTTTGTGTCTCTTGCCATTTTGCTTATGCCATCTGTTAAAATCAGGTTATTATCAACTGATCTCTATTCTAATCATTCTACCACGTGACTTTACGCCATCGACATCAATGTGGGATACATGTTGGAGCGTTTCGGATGACATAACCATAGCAGTTGAGATGTCGTTGTACAACATCCTTTCTCATGGGAGCTTATAGAGAAACCTGCAGTTTTCTCTGTCCAATGTGCTGCAGCCAGGATTACATCATTTTGATGTTTGCCGTGTTTCGCAGCTATGTCTTACAGTACAAATCAGACATGTCCACAACTTTTGTATACGATAAAATCCCTGCATTTTGTAAAATTGTTGACGAATACCTGAAGACTCTTCATGTGGCAGACATACATTGTCTTATAGTTGTGTCAGTTCACCCTCTGGAATCAATTGGGTTACATGACTTTATTGACTCTTTCAACACCTGCAAAAACTTTTTCTTTCAATGGAAGGTGGATTTTGACGGGTGCTGTAAACAAAATTAGCAAGTTGGTGTATCTTTTTGTGGCGTCATTTATTGTGTCTTTTGGATTTGATAGTTTGAGGCGTCTGTTCTAAAGCTGAAGATGCTGCATAGATGTTTGTTTTATAGAACAATTATCACCAGACATTTATGCTGATGACACTTCCATTTATGGTAGCACATCTAAGACAATTTTACTGAAAATTACCTAAAAGCAAGACCATATGGATGCACATATGAAAACGTAACATTTGACCCAGGAAAAATTATGGGGATGTGAAAAATACACATTTTGGGGCTACTTTTTATTTTTCTCCTAAAACTAAAGGCATCAGTCGGGGAATCATATAGGTTTTGGCTTGTTTTAATTAGTGTTATTAGCAAACTGAGCATTAATTTTTCAGGCACGGCGATAAAAATAGATATTGGTGAAAGCTACAATCTACAGAAATATGGTCAGTTTTGGAACATTTACGAAATTTGTTTGTCTATATATATATATATATATATATATTTGTAGTCATCAACATACTATCCTGTTTCATCTATCACAACTCATCAGTGCCGCTAGACTAGCACCTCTCCCAAGCCGAAGATTGAACCAAGAAACATCGCGTTGATTGTCAGCAGATATCTTCCTACCGACTCACGGGAGTGGTGTATGCAAATAACCTCGCCAAATGTCTATTGGCATCAATTGAAATGAATTGTTCTCGTCTTCAGGAGGCCTTAAGTTTTGACAAGCTTCTGGGCTTGACAATTACTCCTGATCTTAAATGGAACACATACATCAAATCTGTTGCCAGGGCCACTGGAAAAATGGTGGGATCTTTCTATCGATCCAGTAGATATCTCGCTGCTGATGCAATTCTCTATCTATATAAGAGCCAGGTACGTCCAAGGATGGAATACTGTTGCCACATCTTGGCAGGAGCAGCTAGAAAGAACTTGTCCTGCCTTGATAGAGTTCAGAATAAACTTCGTAGCCTCGTAGGAGATGTCCTTTCTCTTCCCTGCAACCTCTGTCTCACGGAAGAGATGTTGCGAGTTTGTCTCTGATGTATCGTTATTTTCATGGAAAATGTTCGACTGAGCTTCAGTCTATGGTCCCCCCTCACCAAACTTTCACAAGAAACACTCGTCTAGCTGTAAACACTATCAATAATTCCCCCCACTCTTTATCTGTACCTAAACGTAGATTCTATGAACAAAGCACGCCTGTGGAATTGTCTTCCGTTTTCCTGCTTTCCATCTGACAACAATATGATTGTCTTCAAGTCTAATGTAAACAAGTTTTTGATGAAGCGTTCTATATAAGTTCACAAATTTACCGAATTTCCATTATTAATGATTACTATATTGTCCAATTGTCTACTGTACACTCTTTAACCCTTATCCTCGAGTGGTCTCTTGGCCTTGATAATGTGCTGATGCCTGTGTAAAAAAAACAAAAAAAAACAAAAAACTTTTTAGCATCAGATATCATACGCTTCATCTTTGCCATCCCTTTTTCCAAGCGCTGATTTCCTCCTGCTGTACTGACTTTCGTTGCGCTTGGTGCATTGATTATATCATTTGTATTCAGAATCTCTCGCATAGTATCGTTTCTGCTGATTTTTGTAAACTTGTCAAGGAGAATTAAAAACAAAAGTTAAGTGCAAATCTCTGAACTCTTACTGTTATTTTGGTCCTTATTTTAAGGTCATCCAGTGTTGCGGGCGAATGTGGAGGTGTTCCTTAGTTATCAGTGCTTCCAGGTCCACTTTGACCAAGAGTGGTAATACCTGTTAGGACATTTCTTTCTTGATGTTAGTAACGATTTAAATAATTCGATTGTACATAATTTTTTGTCTGTATTATTTCTTATCTAGAAAGATTTCAGAAAATAATTACCTCCCTTGTCACAATTCAAACTCTCTGGTCTCTTTTTTTTTTTCTTTTTATAGCAAAACAATTTTTGCTAATAATTAATTTTCTATCTTATCGTTTTATAATTTTTGAATATGTTCATTACTGTGACATAATTAAGTAGATACCATTGTTTGTTTTTTTACTTGAAGTTTAATATTTGAATTTTCAAATTTAACCTCCGACCTTCTTTGGATGCATCTTTTCAAACTCTGAAATCTATACAACTATATGAACCAAATGCTTTATTTAATTCACAGGGGGTAGATTGTTCACGTTCTGTCAGTCACGATTGGATAGAAATATTAATTATTGTTAAGCTTAGTTATTATTGCCTGTAGTGAGAATTGAACCTTCAACTTCCAGAAGACTGTCAGAGAAATCGTAGTGTACTCCGTTCCAAGTAATACACTTTTCAATATTGAATGTTTCTAGAGGTAATAATAACTAAAATTTAAGTTTTATTATTCTTTTGAAAATGGATCCAAACATTTTACGTTGGGACTTGCAAAGAAAAGGAAAATTTGACATAAACGTTTTTATCATCGGCGGCGGCCCTGCCGTTTAACAGCATTGGCATCCATGGCTCTCCAATGCAGGCAGCTATCCATAGCCCAAAACAACTCCACTTTTGATAATAATCCTGTCCAATTGATCAAGTTGTCTATGAAAATACGTCTTCATTGACCTTGTTTTTATGATCCTGGCATTCTACCAGTCAATACCAGATGTTTCGTGCCTCTTTGACTGTAAATGATAAATAATAAAGAAAGTCATTTGTCTTTTCATGAGTTTCCATCAGCATTCCTTTAGTGCATCTAGATCTAGTCCATATGTCCTTGTTAGAAATGTGATCTTTCCAATTGAGCCCTAACATTTGTCTTGCAAATCAAATTTCTGCACTATTAATGTGTTTCTGCATTTTGGGGTAAATAGTCCAGTTTTCGCAACCATATAACAAGACTGATCAAACATACCTCTTAAGAATGTACTTTCTAATCTTCAGTGTGAGGATTTTCTTTAATTTTTTTTTTTTTTTTTTTTTTTTTAGGTTCGGGGGGGGGGTGAAAAAGAAAAAAAATTACTTATGTCATCTGGTGTTTTACACGCAATTCCCTGGCACATTTATAACAGAAGTTCAGCATTCTTTAGCTTTTTCAAATTTCAGGTCTTTTAGCTACAGTTCACTGTTGTATCAACATAATTTTTCTCTAAGACCAACAAGTCGTGCATCTTGCTTTGAGAGGGGTGGAAGGAGGAGATATTGTGTACATGTCGAGCATCCCTTTCAAATTTTCACACGTTTTTCTTTTTTGGTTCCCAACAAAGGAGGGATTAGATCTAGTAATTCACTCCCATTCATCTGTTTGTTTGTTTTTCTCAATAACACCGTCTTGCATTTTTCTGAAATTTTGCACAAATATTATTTATGGTGAAAGTAAATTTTTGCTAGAACAAATTTTCCAGCATAACTCTGGTTGCCCCCCTGGGGCCATTATAGGAGTAAGATTGCTCCAAAATCATTTGTCCGTTCATTTGTTCGCACTTTTCTTAATCACTCCATGAATTTTTTTGAAATTTTGTAAAAACATTAGTCATGGTAAAATACATTTTTCACTCATCGAGGGGTGGGGGTATCCTGCATGCTTGTTGTTTTGTTTTTTTTTCTCCTCCCTTTTCATTCAATCTAGATGCTTATATATGCATTTCATTTTGTGACGTCACACTTATGCTTAAATGCTGATGCAACAATAACTCGGCACTTGAACGACTGTTACAAAAATAACATAAAAATTTAATATTTCTACCTAATCATAGTTGACAGAATGAGAACAATCCACCAATGTGGATTAAATAAAACAGTTCAATTCAAAATCCAGTAAGTTGGAAATCATCATCATCATCATCATCCTCAGAAACGTTAGGAAAATGAGAATTATCCTCATTTCAAAAAATTCTGAAACGTTTGCTTTTTTGTTTTTGCAGAGTATGTTAGCGAGTCTAATCCCTATTGAAGGTATCGGCATGTTTATTGGACTTCTTCACATGTCGCTCTTGTCCTCATCGTACGCATTTGAGTATCGATGGTTCAACATGGGTAAGTCAATCATTTTGCAGTTTCTATCATTGTTTGCACGGTGCCAGATTTGACTAACGCCACGCTCATTGCAGGACATGGCTCTTCTGAAGGGCAGCTTTAGTCTTAACAGTGTGAAAACGAAACGGAATAAGTAAGTTAACACGCTTAATTTCAACCTAATGTGTCCGCAATTACATCGTTTAAAATCATTTTTAAAGACAATAAATCTGCCACGCTTAAGTTTTATCTCGTCATCGTTGTGTGTATTTGAGTATCAATGTTTCTGTCGCAGCACGAGGGAAGAGAAAGCTAAGTAATTTGTGTTAAGCGATATACACGCCAGAAATTCTTTTCAAAGTTAAACGAATCAGTTCTTTCGACTTCTGTCTTCTCGCAAACGTCGTATTCTTCACAAACAAGTTCTTTTCAACCGTCGACTGACCAAAAAAAAAAAAAAAAAAAAAAAAAAAAGAAACGACTCGCCATCTTTGTTTCGGCTTGACTTTTTATAGCCGTCGGGCGAACCCAATTGTTGCAGTAATGCGAGTATCGCGCACAAACGTTTTTCTTTGTAATCTAACGGTCCCAGGTTCGCTCTCCGATGCAGGCACGCACAACTCATCCTTTTTGTGTTCTTTTTCGCATGCTTGTCACACTCTTCCCTGATCTCGAGATCACACATATGACAATGCTGGGCAGGTCGTTTCGTCCGGGTACTTCACCTTAATGGTACAGATTCAGGAACTTCCTCAGTGATACCGTCGTTTGCCGGATCATTAAACTCGTCCTGCTCTGGATCCTCATCATCTTCTGAAGAGCTTCCGTCATCAGGCTGTTCGTACAGCAGTGGGTCTCGTCATCTGATTAATTGAGTTCATCATTGATTATAACGTCATGATGGCATGCTGGGCGCACATCTTTTATGTGGCGTGGTGTTCCGTCAACTGATATTGAGTGTTGACTATTTATTTTTGTCACTGTTCCTGTGCCAAACTGCATTGTGCATCTTCCCCACGGATTCTTCACCCAAACCGCATCCTCTTCCTTGTACGGATTAGCCACTGTGGTCTCAAGCACCCTCACTTCATCGATACCTTTGATACGATTCCTATACTTGTATAGCATATTCGCAGGTGCTGTCATGGCTTTCTTGTCATCTTTACGTGTGACGTTGTACCAGTACACTGCCTCCAAGATCGTGCATCCTGTTCTTGCCGCAATGCGCTTTATAGTGTGATGGGATCGCTCGATTATACCGTTTCCGGAGGGTACGTGGGCACACCGAAATCGAATGTGCATGCCCATATTTGTGTAAAATCAGCAATTGTCTTTCTGCAAAACGCTGCACCATTATCTGTGAGCAATTCGATCGGCGGCCCCCTTTCACAGAATATACTCTGCAACTCCTTAATGATGCTAGCCGAATCCTGTCAGTACAACTGCCTCCAAATGGCAAAACGGCTGGGACCACAATCTATCAATGTCAGTACACTTGAGTACCAAAATGGGTTATATCCATACGTCACGTTAAGCCTACCTGGCTTCCAATGCACCGGAGCTGGATCTATGGATTGGCATTCTTTATAATCCCCAACCACCAATCGCACTTGAGTTTCAGTTATTGTTGGATTGACCAACTTTACAAAGTATCGTGTCCTTTTCACACCGGGATGTCCACTGGACTGATGAATTGTCTGTATGTGAGTCGTGTTTGTGTTCTGCGGCCACAGCGTACACAAGTTCTCTGGGTTCTGTTGCCTTACGGATCTCATCTATCCACCGCTGTGGTACTTCTATACTAATGCTCTGTGTTGCATCAAGGTCAACCGGCACCATTCCTACTCCGCAGCAGCTTAGTGTGCTTCCATCTTCTGGGGTTACTTTCCTCGTCCTCTCCTTGCAACATGACTTGCAGACCAGTGACTGTGTGCATCCGGTATCCACCAGAGCTGTGCGTGGTAGTCATTGCACTATCCAACAGGCAATTGCTTGCCCCTATGATTCAGTCCATTACACTTGTAACACCTCCGTGAAGTATCTGTCTCCTTAGGGTTAACTGGTGTCGATCGTCCAGCTAATGCAGCTTGCTCTGGAACTGAAATAGCACGAGCACATACCAGCACATGAGATAGATCCAAGTTATCCATCTGGGATGATTACCACAACAAGTTTTCCGCATGTTCCGGCAAACTAGCAATAAATGCAAATTGCAGGCATTGATCTGATATGCCGCCAAACAGGGCTGCTAGCCTGTGCAGCTCTGCCATAAAGACGTTGACTGTTTCACCTGATTGAAGACGAAGAGCTGCAAACTACTTCCATGCAACAAACGGATCCAAAGCAAACACTGTGTACAGGGTTTTCTTCATACACCCAAAATCGGCCCACTTTTCCTCACTTAATTGCTGGTACACTGCATAGGCGCCGCCTGACAAACGCATTGGAATTACACATTCAATGCGCTTTACGCCACTTAGCTGCCATATTAGTTCAGCTTTCTCCAACCACTCCACTATTGACTCAGTCCAGTTTGCAAGAAGACAGAAATAGCTTGTCGCAGTACGAGGGAGAAGAAAGCTAATTTGTGTTAAGCGATATACACGCCAGAAATTCTTTTCAAAGTTGAACGAATCAGTTCTTTCGACTTCTGTCTTCTTGCAAACGTCGTACTCTTCACAAGCAAGTTCTTTTCGACCGTCGACGGACCAAAAAAAGAAACGACTTGCCATCTTTGTTTTGGCTTAACTTTTTATAGCCGTCGGGCAAACCCAATTATCACGGTAATGCGAGTATCGCTCAGAAACGTTTTTCTTTGTAATTTAACAGTCCCAGGTTCGATCCCCGACGCAGGCACGCACAACTCATACTTTTTGTGCGCTTTTGCGCATACTCGTCACAGTTTCAACGTGGTAAATGACAAACACTTTTCAGTTTGTATTATTGCTCATGCGGTACCAAATTTGGCTAATGCTAGGCTCATCACTCATTTAAGGACGCAGCTCTTCTGAAGCGGAATAGCTTTAATCTCAAAGAGCGTGTGAACAAATAATTTAAAATGTCTATTTCGATCATATTCACATTGTTGGATATGGAGATGTGGCGACGCACATTTGAAAGCAGAGTTGTGCACATCCGTACATTCCAGATGAATTTTGATCTACATTTTTATGTCCCATAAAAATAACCTGAATTGTAACAAAAACAAAAAATTTAGATTCCAAGGTCAGAAGTTATGAATTGCATGATAAAAAATAAAAAAGAAGAATGTAATATCTTAATATTTTTTATTTCCAGGAATGGCGAGTGATATTTATATAAGAAAAAGTAAACAACAGAAAACGAGAGAACAGACACAGCGACAAGCATGATTGACATACGTCAACCAAGCCCCTACAACTAACGTGTCTCTCTCTCTTTTTATCGATGGGAAAAAAGCTTAATTATAAATAAAACTTATATGTTGATAAATTCGTCTCTGCTTTGATTTTGAGAATAACGATAAAAGAATTGTCGGTGTGTAGAGTTTTTGGGTATTGTCCTTTGGTGCTTTTGCTCCAGGTTTTTCAGAGCTGATGTAATGCTCTCTCCGGGTAGTCGTTTCAGTGGAGGGTTATTCTTAGGTTGTCCATCTCCTCCTGGTATGTGTTGTCATCGCTACATATTGTTCTGGTGTTGTAAGCACGGGACGATTCCTTTTTTTCTTTTTCCTTTTTTTTTTTTTTTTTTTTTTTTTTTTTTTTTAAACATTATATGCACATTAGATGGTGGGAGTCAAAAACACTCCACAATTTGCATAATATATAAAGGGCCTGTCCGAAAAAATTTGTAAAACTTGCAGTCTATATGACATCAGAACAGTTTTCAAGAGTGGCTCAACTCTCAAAAAAAAAACTTAGTACGAGTCCAGCTCTTAACCAAAATTCTCATGACAAAAAAATGCATATATGAAATTTTATGCAAATGCAGAAAACTACAAAGGTGAGCAGTTGTCCCCTAAAAGTAAAGCTAGAAGAACATCGTAAAACCGTGACATGGGAGGAGGTTAAAAAGTCAAGATGACATCAGGAAAGAAAAAGGAACACACTGCTCTTTATGGAACGAGGTCAAAATATTTTACAGAAATGCAAGATGAAGAGTTAGGGGAATTAAAGAAGTGATACGTGTGCTATATAAAAAAAAAAAAAATAATTACAAAGCAGACATAGATATCAGCAGTAAATGGGCACCTCTAATTATTAGGGCTAGGAAAACAGCATATTCTTTTCATTGTTTTGACTCTATAGAGTGATGTGGTTCTCGATTGATTAACTGTTGTATATATACTCGAGAGCCAAAACAATGAAAAGAATATTCTGTTGTCATAGCCCTACTAATTATTGTATTTATTTGCTTTCCCAGCAAAGCAAATTAGACACAAGGACGTTTTTTAATGTGGGGGAAAACCAGCTCCCCTAAAAGTAGGATAAAAAGGTGGCACCCTGGTTGTGACCAAAAATAATAATTGTCCAAGTATAGAGGGTTTCCTCTCTATTGACTGGTACAAATTATCTTCAGTGCAGCATCTGCAGGACACTTTGATCCCGGCCCGAAGGCGAAGTAAAAAACAAAAATTGCACACCACTTCCTTTAATATTTCTATGGTACAAGGGAGATAATCCCATCAAACTTTATTAAAGTTACCCCTCCACCTCCCCGTCAACTAATTTTTTTTTACACATACAAAACCATGACGAAAAAAACGAAAACAACTCTAAGAATACGAAACCATTTACAGAGCCAGTAATTTTTTCGTTTCTTTTCTAAGATGGCAATCAACATGCCTGACTAAGGTCGGAGGCTAAACTGGCTGAAATGTTGCACAAATAGCACTCAAGATGAAAACGAGTTTGATCAAAACCAATAATACAACAATCAGCCCTTATCGGAAAAAAAAAGTCCAGAAATGTAGGATCTATTTAAAGAATATTCACTTTTGTTCTTTTTTTTTTTTTTTCAGGTTGGGAAGTCCACCAAAGAGTAACGTGTGTGGAAAGGAACTGGCCGTATTATTTTGGGTTTGGTTTACCCTTAGCTCTTTGCACTTTAATGTTTTCATCACAGTTGGTTAGGTGAGTAAAAAAAGTTCACCTTCCTCCTTGTTTTGTTTTTGTTTTTTTTAAATTAATGAATTTTTTTTTTTCTATTTATTTAATGTCATGTTTTTCATGTTCAGAGTGTTGCATGTTGTCTAGTTTATGAACAGCAACAGACCTAAAGAATAAATAAAATCAATCAACTTCGAGTTATAGGGGATGAAATATTTATTTTTACGAAAAACATTTAAATTTACAGATAAACACATTTGTTCATACTGATAAAGCAAGACTTGCATGCTAATATTAAGTCTATAACGTTTTAAAGTGCAAGGAAAATAACTTAACTTTGAAATCAAATGGTTATTCTCAAGTGGCCTCCGGACCTTGATAAGTAGTTACTCCTTTGTATTTGAGATGCAAGGGGGACAACTCTTAACTTAAAAATCAAATGCTTATAAATGAATCAGATGAGTGTGAAAAAAGATTTGATCAACAAGAAATTCTAGAGAAATCTTTGTATTTACCTAAAATTCAGTTCTTTTAGTTGATGCTGGGAACGGTCTTTTCAAAGTTTCTTTCGGCTGGAACAACATCCCAGAAACCTTGCTGGAGCTCAAACAAGTCGGTAGCTCACAGGTTAATGACCGTTTACGAAAACTGACTTGTTTGCGAGCAGTGTGTCCTTTTAAACAGAATTTCCTGATTATTCTAGATTGTTCTTCTTGGGTTGAAAAAGAACATTTTTTGTGTTCTCTTGAAAGTTTTTCTAGATTGTTCTTAAAATTAGTGAAAAAGAACATTTACATATTTATTTATTAATAATTATTTATTATATATATATATAATATGTTATTAATTATTATATTATCAATTATTTTATTATGTATGTTATTATAAAGTAAATACTTTATTACTAGCTGTCAGTCTGGCATTGCCTGGTCATACAATATACTTTAACATGATATTTTAATTTATGCAGATAGCGTTATGTATTATTATAGAATGAATCCTCTATTGATTATTATATATTATGACGAATAATTTGCCCAATGAACTAATTCGCAAAAAAACAATTTTTAAAATAATAATATCGTTCATCAAATTCTGTCTGTATTTGTTTACAATATCTTGTCAGATGATATTTGAGCTTGACGATGAATGCCCTGGAAAAGTTACTTCTGATTAATGTTTAGTTTTAAAATATGCAAACGAAGAAATTACTTGCAGTGATTTTAAATGGTATTTCTTCTTTTATCGCAAATTGAACTCATTAATAAGAAAAAAATTAAAATAAAATGGTGACGTACATCTGGGCTTGAACAGGAGATCATTCGATATGTAGCTGAATGCTCTACTAGTAAGTTATATCTCCAGATTATAGTAAATCTGTTTTTTAAGAAGAAATAATTTGCTGAAATTTTATTATCTCCCTTGCTTGGTGTAACGTAAAATATTCCCCTGTAAAAATTATTCTTTATCTATAAAAGAGAAAAGCTATTTTTAAAATCAGATTTTTTGGATCTTTGATATGTATCAGAAGAGTTTCTGTACAAAACATATCTAAGAACACTACCAGACATATAAATTAACTTTGTGTGAATTTGCAAAAGATAGGCTCAGCTGTTTTGGAACGTATGAGGAAGGAACTCACATGCACACACACACGCACACACACACACACACATGCACGCACACACACAGTGACTTTTATATAATAGATTGTATTCATTTTTATAAAGAAAAATAAAATGTCATAACAATTTGTATACAGGATATGCTTTCTCATGACAAGATGTCACTCTTCAGTTCTATTAATTCAGCGGGTCATCACTAAATTCCACCCTGTCATCTTGCCTAATCGCTTTTTGACAAATTTTCCTTTGCTGGCCAATCTTGCTACGATCTAAGACGATTTATCCAAGTGGATAAACACGCCACATAACCGTACCAGCATAACTGCTTCATCTTAAAGATAATCTTTATGCTCGGCAAACGTATTGCTTTCAACAAATCATCTGATTTAATACTTTGGATTTGACCATATTCAGCTTTCAGAACGATATAAGCAAATCACTTAATCTATGTCTGTCTGTCTCTCTTTTTTTAAAGAGCATTAATTATTGTAGTAAAGATTTAAAATTAGATTTACGTAAGTCTTCAAGTCTAATGTAAACAAGTTCTTGATGAACCGTTCCCTTTAAGTAATCCAATTTACCAAATTTCCACTACCAATGCTTACTATAACATTTTCCCATTGACTACTGTACATTCCATGACCTTTATCCTTGAGTGGCCTCCAGGCCTTGATTAATGGTGACTCTTTTGTAAAATAGGTACTTGTACAGTTTAATCAAGACATTAAAAACATGAAAATATCGAAAAATAGGTTATTGTATGTATCCGTTTTGGACGGAAGATGTCAAAAAAAAAAAAAAAAATTTCACTTAATTTAATCAAGTAGTTTTTTTGTTTTTTTTTTTTACAGCGGAAAAACACATTTTTATGACAGCATGTTGAAGGTAGCCATCTTTGAATTTTTTGAACACTCCACGAGGAGATAACTCTGTTTAAAACGCCGACACTCCCTCCCCATCTTTAATACTAGCTTTTCTTCCTAAAAATCAAACCTTTTGCTCAGTATCCTAACAAATTGTATTTTCACTGTAAAAAAAAAAAAAAAACCTTGATGAAATTAAGTGAAATTTTTTTTTTTTTACGAACAACTTCATTCCATAACAGATACGTACAATATAAACTTTTGCGATATTTTCATTTTTAAATGTCTTGATTAAACTATACAAGTACCATGAAAAAAAAAAGTATTAATCAGAAGGGAATTTTTCTTGGTATACCTTGACAAGACTTCTACTAAACAGAAAGCTGAAGTCAAAATGAAATAGGTTTATTTAACATAACCAACTTTCTTTTTGTTCATAATCGCTTGAACTGCATTGTATTCTTTCTTCTTTTTTTTTTTTTTTTTAAATAAACCCCTTCATTCATTTTTGGGTTTGTAAGATGACATACTGTTTAGCACTGTACAAGGCACATTCTGCTACTTAATCTGACAGTCATAGTTTTTAAATCAGTAATTGATATATTTCTCCTATGTCAATCGATATAAAACTGATGTGACTGAATTCAAAATAAAATTTTCTTTAAAATGGTATTATAATATTTGGTACTTGTACAGTTTAATCAAGACATTAAAAAATATTGAAAAAAGTTATATTGTACGTATCCATTATGGAATAAAGTTCTTTGAAAAAAAAAAATTTCACTTAATTTGATCAAGTAGTTCTCTTTTTATACAGCGAAAAAAACAATTTATGATACAAAAGGTAGCCATGTTTCGATTTCTAGGAAAAGTTATTATTTAACATAGGGAGGAGAGGGGGGGGGTCTGTGCCTTAGACTGAGTTATCTCCCCGTGGCGTGTTTTAAAAATCCAAATATTGCGCTGTCATAAAAACATGTTTTTCCGCTATAAAAAAAAAAAAAATTTCTATCAAATTAAATAAAATTTTGTTTTGGAGAACTTCATTTCATAACGGGTACGTACAATATTACTTTTTTTTTTTTCAATATTTTTAGATTTTAATGTCTTCATTAAACTGTACAAGTACCTAATGTTTTTATTGTGGTTAGTACATTCCAATAAATTGCAACTTAATTCCACCTATTAACTATGAAACACGCGGTGATGGCGTATCTGCAAATGGTAGATGGACGCACGCATTTTAGGTCTGTTCATCTAAATACTCGTCAATGACATTTCATATTTTGAAAACAATAAGAGAAAAGAATCGTCTTTATCACAGAATTTGAACAAAACACGTGCGACTTTCCAGTCAAAAGTTAGAATATCTTGAAATTGAGGCTTTCTAGTACAAAAATAAATCAACATAGAAACTTAATTCAAACAGTTCGTAATAGCCAATATATTTATTTCTTTTGTTATAAAATTTGAAAAGAATTGTTAAAAACTTTTTACGTGCACATCATTAGAAATGATAGCCAGCGCCGATATTCATGGTTTCTTGAGTACCATGCGATGCCGTTATGTAAATTCATAACAAAACGTCTGCAATGAGGCATACATTTTTTATTTTTAATTATTTAGAAATCAGTTTTTGATTATGGAAAGGAAAACAGTATTTTTGTCAATGTTCTATTTCGGTGTTGTAAAATATTTTTTTCCAAAAATTGTATAGAAAGTTTGGTGCTTATTGCACTAATGTTACGTTGCTATTTTTTTTAAAATAGTATTTTCAAGTTTTACGTTATCTTTTTATTAAATTGTTAGGTGAAAATACAGAATAATTATAAAGCACTCCCCCCATGTTAAGAATGGATTTCTAAACATTATTTCAGCACGGTAACGTGAGTGCATAAGTACTGAAAGTTTATTTGTATAAAACTAAATGAAAAACACATTTAAATGGGATAAGAATGTTTAATACAATAAATAAGATGTCCAAGATCATATTCTGTTACTGTTAATTAATAAATACTGAACATTTCATTAAAATGGGTTGATTTCCCGAATTTTGGTAAATTTTTAAGTGAAGGGATGGGAGTCTGAAAGGTAGAGAATTGCATCGGCAGTGAGATATCTACTGGATTGATAGAATGATCCCTCCATTTTTTCAGCAAACTTGGCAACAGATTTGATGTACATGTTCCATTTCAAATTAGGAGTAAAGGTCAAACCCAGAAGCTTGTCAAAACATAGAGCCTCCCAAGACGAGAGCCATTCATTTCAGATAAGGATCATTGCTGATGTAAAGATAGAACCGTGGTTATAGATGCACTAAAATTAACCAGCCACCTCTTTCCCCATTACACCACATGATCAAGATCAGAGGAGAAAGAATCAGAGAATTACGCCCTTTGAAATGTTGCCACAGATGGTAGTGTCGTCAACTTAAATGTCTACGAATGATGTAAGGATGTGATTTGGGAGATCATTGATGTAGATCAGGGAGAGAGTTGGGCCCAGGATGGAACCCTGAGGGACTTCTGAAAACTTTTCATGATGGAGTTTTGGGATTTGTGGAATAGGTCAACAGACTTGCTTAGAGCAAGGCAAAGACGGGAAAGTAAGAGAGAAAAAGAAACTAAGAAAGTTGGAAGTCGATGGACATTCATTTCTTTTTTTTTTTTTTTTTTTTTTTTTGCATGGTGCAGAACTCAAATTCACATATGGCTTAAAACTGCACCGTTTGTTCATTTTCCCCAGGATTTGACGTCCGTTGGGGACTTTTGGGGCTAAATGGGAGGAAGGGGGAATGCTGAACTTAGTCATTTTTTTTTTTATGCCTCGTTCACTGTGCACTCACGGGGGACCATACATGCTTCACTTTGTTTGTTTGTAACTGCATCATTACATCTGTATAAATCTTTTTATTCCAATCCAAACTTTGTGTGTGCATCGACTATGAACTTAACTAATTCTTTCTCACCCCCCCCCTTATCTTTTCCAGTGGCTGCGTGTTTTCGCTTTTGTTCCCGCTCTTTATTATAAGTGCAAATGAAGCCGAAATGAAAGTTGGAGATGTTTTGTAAGTAAACAATTTATCTTTCTTATTTGACTCGTTTGCATTTTCATCAGATTTTAAATGTTTACATCCGAATTTTAATAAAACTAGTGAAAACGTGGACCTACAGATGTAACATATTGTAACGTTACACATGCAGACACCATCGCAAGGAAGCCAAGACAAAGAATAACTCTACTCACTTTTTTCTGTTGAGACAACATACATTTATTTACAGGTACTTTCCAAAATAATGCCTTGCCTTTTGTTCAAACCTGTCGCTCTCAGCCCTGTGTGTAACAGGTCTATCACTGTCCTCTCTTTAACGTCATCCTTGGTTTGCGCACACATCTGGGGTGGGGTAGCACACACTCATTCTATCACCTATGACTGGGTAGGAGTCCTAAGTAATTCACAATTGTATTCCAGGTATGGTACTGAGGATTGAACCTTCAACCTTCAGAAGACTGTCACTTACAACTGAATTTTTACCAAGTACTTTATCCATTATGCTATGGATCATTGTGGATAATTCTCGTATGAATTTTGGGAGTCTTAAAACTTATTCCTGTTTTTAGATGTACAATCTTACAACTCCCTATAGATCGACAAGGTACACCTGAAGAAGCTCAAAGGTTATATCAGTTAAAACGTGACCATAACACTCAAGATGAGAACAGTAGTCTGAATAATCCAAATAATATGAATTATCAATCCTCATCTAAAAAATTCAGAAACCATTTATTAAGCATTTATGTCACAGTAAGGACCAACATATGGCAGTTGCATGCAAATGACCAAGCAACAATTTATATTTTTTTTGTTTCAACATCAAGATCTGACATATGTTTGGCTGTGTTTGTATATAAACAATGTATTTGAAATAAATTTTGATTAATATTTAATTGACTTGTGGGTTTTTTTTTTTTAATTTTTAATTTTTTTTATTGATACTAAAAGGAAGTAGGAGGTATTATTTTTTTATTTTATTTATTTATTTATTTTTTTTAACTACACTTTTTTCTTCCATACCTCTTCCCAATTTTTATTTTATTTTATTTTTTTTTATTTTAATATTGTATTTTCACCCCAAACAAGGCATAATGCCACGTTAATGTAGGGGGCTACTATCTGGGGCATAATTGCAGGGATACTAATTAGGGAGTTTATTCATTACTTCCCTTTACTGGAGGGTGGGGAAGATCATGCACATTTTTTAAATGCGTCTTAATTTCTTTTCATTGGTGGAGACCTCAATTCTTCACTTACCAAACACTTCATAAGATAAAACAAATTTAGCTTGGTCTATGATAATGTGCTAGATAACCATGGTTTAATCTGTTCTTGAGTGGCGGGGAGCTCTTAAGAAATCTATTCTGGCTTTGTGTCATCTTTTCACCGAGCAGCACTGGTACACAGGTCCTGCTAGTTTAAAATTAAAACTACTTGATCAATTTACATGATTTTTGGAATACGATATATATTTATTTTGTCACAGGTACATACACCAAACAGATTTTCCTTTTATTTTTGTTTTTTTAGTGTTTGACCAGTTTTGTGATGGGACTTGTTCGACTGACTCTTGTTTGTTGATGTTGATTTGCCATTATAAGTTTTTTGATTTGGGTAGTTCATCAGATATTAGTTGGTGACTAGTTTGATGATGGTTGATTTCCCCTTGCTCCTATGGAAAGATCCTTGGTAGACACTGATTTCTGTATATTACTCTATTCACTGTAAACATATTTCTTGTTTTAGTGTCTAGCCTGTTAATGAGCTTATGTGGCCAGTTAATAATTTTAATGTTTTTGTTAATAATTTTAATGTTTTTGTTAATAGTAATTGTCTGTATTTTTGAGATGAGATGTTTTCATTGATTGAGATTGTCGGACTGACTTCCTCATCTTGGTTGTTATGGTCACAACGTTTCGGCCGTTTTATCCTCCGGCCTTCATCAGGTGTTTTGTCTCGAACTGGGGAACCGTTTGTTAGGAGTCTCGAACCCAACCCTTTATTATTATTACGGGGGTACCGTGTTCGGACTCCAGCTAGGCTCTGGGACATAGTTGCTAATTCTCTGTTTTGAATGTTACTTTTTTACTGCCTTCGTTCAGGATTGAACTCAGCACCTTTTGGGTAACTGTAAACTTTGATACAACCTCTAGGACCACTCGGCCATATGTCACTAGCAGAGCCTAGCTGGAGTCCGAACACGGTACCCCCGTAATAATAATAAAGGGTTGGGTTCGAGACTCCTAACAAACGGTTCCCCTGTTCGAGACAAAACACCTGATGAAGGCCGGAGGATAAAACGGCCGAAACGTTGTGACCATAACAACCAAGATGAGGAAGTCAGTCTGACAATCTCAATTCTTGTTAATAATTTTAATGTTCTTGTTAATGTTGTTAATAATGCTAATGTTGTTAATAATGCTAATGTTGTTAATACAACTAATGCTGTATGTTTATCACATGCATGGCAATTTGGACAAGAACTAGTTTTTTTTTTTTGTTTTTCGGTATTTTTTCTTTTTCCGTAAAAACAAATCAAAGTTGGGAAATTAATCTTCTTTTTTGCTTTCTTTCTTATGACTACTCGAATCAATTGATTCTTTATAAATATTTTTATTTTTATTTATTTTTTATTTTATTTTTTTTTTTGCAGTAGTCCGTTCCCTTTGAAGCTGTTCACACCATCCGCCCAACTCACCAACTCAATCTTTCACTTTTTGACTTCAAAAACAAAAAAATCCAATCACTGAAATAATTAATACGGACACTTTCTTAAAAAGAAAAACAAAATTTTTTTTTTTAACTACCTCGACTGGGTTTTCGAAGGAGAGACTCTTAAAAAAAAAAAAAGATCTACTCCGCCTCTCCTCACAATGTTCAGCGGATGACGATCCTGTCAATTCCAGCGCTCTCTTTCTTGTTCATATCTGCTTTCCAACATGATTGCAAAGATAGTATGTATCCGTGTTTATACATGCAAATATGACGATTACGTAAGATTTCGTCCAGAAACGAAAATGTCTGTCATCAGACTGACTTGTATGTTTTTTTTTTAAATTTTTTTTTCATTTTTAAAAAGTGATAAAGAAACACAAAATATACACTTTAAAATATTCATTTTTTGCCAAAAAACAAAAACGACACTTATTTAAAATAAAAAAAGAAAACTTGAACTTTTTTCTTGTTTTTTTAAGCTAAAAAAAAAAAAAAATTATTTATGATTCTTCACAATTACCCTGCCATGAAATCAACATCTTATTATTTATTTATTTATTTATTGGTAATGCAGAATTTGAACCAGACGTAACTAACTGGCTGCTCAGCTTTGCTCGGAACATGATGTCAACTGCCAGCCTTTGCCGAGCATCACCAATTATCAAAGCATAACAACACTATTCAAAGAAAATGCTGAAAAAAACATTTAAATATAAAATAACCAGAAAAAAGATATATAACAAAAATAAAAAAAAGAAACAACCTATCATAACAAATTTTTTTAAGTGAAAAAAGAAACAAGTTGTATTTTTTTTTTTTTTTGTTCAAACATAATTGAACAAAGCTAATTAGAAAACCAATTTTTTGTGTTTTTCATTTTTTTTTTTTTTTTAACAGAAATTAAAAAACGACAAAAAAAGCACTTTGCATTTTTCTTTTTTTTTTGGCATATTTTTCCTTATTTTTGTCACAAATGTAAAGTAAACTTCTTTTTTTTTTTTTATTAAATTAAGACAGCTGGGATATTCCGTTAGGATTAGATATACTTTTCTACGGTCGCATCTTATGATGTCAACGTAGAGTGAAAAGAGACGGCGGATGTGGAAGAAACTTTGCTAACCCAACTGGGTAGCTTTTTTTTCTTTTTTGACAAAGACACTACTTATCAAGGCTTGGAGGCCACTCGAGGATAAGGGTTAATGAGTGTACAGTAGTCAATGGGACAATATCGTAGTAATCGTTACTAGTGGAAATTTGGTAAATTTGTATACTTAACTCGACGGCTTAAGAAGAATTTGTTCACGTTGAACTGGAAGATGATCATATTTTAGTCAGAAATGAGAAAGTAGGGAAATGGAAGAGTTCCACAGGCGTGCAATTCTAAGAAAGAAACTTTGTCCATGGAATCTATGTTTAGGTACAAATAAAGAGTGAGGGAAATTATTGATAGTGGTTTCAGCTAGAAGAGTGGTTTTCGTGAAAGTTTTGGCAAGGGAAGACCGTAGATTGAAGCTCAGACGAGCACTTGCCACAAAAATAACAATAAAGCAGAGACAGGCTCACAACTTCTCTTCTGTGGGAGGGAAAAGAAAACAGCATCACCCACTAGGCTACAAAGTCTATTTTGAACTCTGTCAAGATAGGATAAGATCTTTCTAGCAGCTCCTGCCCAGATGTGGCAACAGTACTTCGTCCTTAGATGTATTTGGCTCTTATATAGATAGAGAATTGCATCAGCAGTGAAATATCTACTGGAGTGGTAGAATGATCCCACCATGTTTCCAGCAAACTTGGCAACAGATTTGATGTACGTGTTCCATTTCAGATCAGGAGTAAACGTCTGACCCAGAAGCTTGCTAAAACATGGAGTCTCCCCAAAACGAGAGCTCTTTATTTCAATTGATGCCAGACAAGGATCAGGGCATTGATGATGTAAATATAGAAGCTGGGTTTTAGATGCATTAAAATTAACCAGCCACCTCTTTCCCCACCATACCATGTGCTCAAAAGAGGAGGAGAAAGAATCAGAAACAACTTGGTCATTTACAGCCTTTGAAGTGTTGCCATAGATGGTAGTGTCATCAGCATAAATGTCTACAAATGATCTTAGGATGCGATTTGGAAGATCATTGACGTAGATCAGGAAGAGAGTTCGGCCCAGAATGAGGGACTCCAGCATTAATACTGTGAGCTTCTGATTTTTGCCCATCAACCACTATTACAACACTATTAGAGAGAAATGAGTTAATAATTGAGAAGACGTTTCCACCTATACCATAGCTGGAGATCTTATGGAGTAGACCATAAAAGATCATCACTGGCTGGTCCTGTTTTTTTGTTTTTTTTCTCCAATATTTTCCCCACAAATCGTCTGCTCGTTTGCTGCACATTGATCAGTATCTTACATCAGATTACAGTCAAATTGGAATGCATAATTTCATGTTCCAAGCGTAATCGAGTGGACGATTAGTTATGTCTGATCCAAATTCTGCACAAGTACCCATTTTTTTTTTTTTTTTTTTTTTTTTTTTTTTTTTTAAACACTTTGAAACAGAAGACATTTTTTGTAACAAATCAATGTTTTGTTTTGATTTCAAGTTTGGTTATAGTCGGCTAATGTACTTCCTAACTTCCAGCAAAGTACCACCAGAAAGTGTTGACAAGGCAAATCAGTTTCTTCACTTTTTTTGTTCTTCAGTATTTCTATTGTGAAGCGATTTATTCAAATACAATATAAGGAAAGGGTATTATTGAAAACAGTCTTTATTTGCACTTTTAATAACAAAATTTTTTAAAGTTTTTATTTTATTTGAAATTTTATAAGAAATATGTTTATGAAATTATAAAAATAAGTTGTTTTTTTTTTATTCCTTTATTTTAAAAATAAGTTTATTTGAATTTACCAGAACTAAGTTTGCCCAACTGGGCAAACTTGGGTCCTTGTACTGGAAAAATATCCAGTAAATAAAACGTTGTTTAGTAAATCGTTATTTTTTTTTGCATACACCAAACATAGATATCAATATCACTAAAACATCCGCTGGGTCATAAGCTTCATTTCGGTACCTAACTTGCCTGGGTGGGTTGCCTGTAGGCTGAGATAAACCATGACACACACACACACACACACACACACAGTAAGAAAATTTATAATAAGATTAATAAATATGTTTATGAAAGTATAAAAATAAAATTGAGATCAAAATAACAAATGAAATTATTGAAATCAAAATAAAATTTCAAACATCATAAAAATGTATCCAATACATAATATTCCCAAAAGTTTTAAAAGTGTTTTCAATAATTTAAAAAAAAAAAAAAAATTTCAATAATTCTTTATTAAAATAAGACTGAAAACTTTTCGATGATTATTTAAAAAAAAAGAAAAAAAAAAAGAGCAATTGGAAAAACGGAAAAAGAAAAATACATGCATGGAAGTTAGGAAGTACGTTAGCTGACTATAACCTCAAGTTTTATATAATGAGCAAAAAGTTACCTCAACGGCTATAAATTAAGTATTATTTATATTTTTATTTGGGAGTCACCACTTATCAAGGCCTGAATACCACTCGAGGATAAGGGTTCATGAATATAAGGTGGTTGTGTAATAATTGTTAATGGCGTAAGTTGGTTAGAATTTGATTATTTATGGGGACGGCTCAACAAGAACTTGTTTATATTGGATTTGCCATGTTGTATTCAACCAGGAAGCAAGCCAGCGGAACAGTGTTCCACAGACGGACAGTTCTAGGAAAGAAGCTTTGTTCATTGAATCTGTGTTTAGATTTAGGCACAGATAAAAAGTGGGGAAAATCGTTCAGTGGTTGTAGCTAGTCGAGTGTTTTTTTTTTGTGAAAGTTTGGCATTATCAGTCGACTGTTTTAGATCTCAATGAGTTGAGGAATGAACAGCTGATTTTTAAACGAGTAAAAAAATTGTCATTCAATTTTTGGCAATTATTATATTTATGTCTATTGCAGCAGGTTGGACACCAAGCGTGATTTTGAGAAGCATACGCACTAGGATACAGCACTTTCTATCTAAGCGTTAATATGTATTAGTTAATATATTCACTAGCTAACCTATCCATTCTAGTGATTTATTATGTAAAATTTAAAGTAAAACAAAACAAAAAAACATGAGATTGTTTATCTGACCATAAGAATACCCACACAAGACATTGGGCTGTTTTTAAAAATGAAGTATCCTTTTTCGTGATGGCATGATTGTTAAAAAGCACCAAAGATTTTCTTTATTCATTTATTTTTTTAGTGCTTGTGCATTTAGTTGGATTTCCAAAAATTGCATTTTAAATACGCTATTACATAATTACAAATCATGTCGAAATTAGTAAGAATTACAAAAAATGCTCTCGTAGGAGATCTGCTTAAAATACTTTTTTTACAATAAAACATTTGTATTATCTATTTATAATTATTCTTGATTTTATTATAATATTCTTGATTTGCCATTTTTAAAAATTTTTTTTTAATGTAAAATAGCAAAATTTAACTGCAAACAAGGGAGATAAGCCAGTTTGTCATGTGAAATTTACCGCAATAGAAGAAACTGATAAAACTGTATTTGATAAATTTTATTTAATTTTATTTTGTAATTATTTTTTTATTCTATCATTTAAAAATTTTTTTTTTTTTAATTATTTCGACATGACATGTAACTACGTAATGTTTTTTTTTTTTTGTTTTTTTGTTTTTACTTAAAATGCATTTTTTGTCCAATTATAAGGCACAAGGGTTTTTTTTTTTTTTTTTTTTTTAGGGGGTTTCTGTGAAAAGGACAACGGAATTCTTTAATTCCTTTTTTGATATATTTTCTTTTTAAACTATTGAATAAACGACCTTATGCAAGAATGTTTATTTGAATGTCTTAGATTTCGATGAGTTGAGGAATAAACAGCTGATTTTTAAACGAGTAAAAAAAAAAAAAAATCGAGCAATAAATTGAAAACCATAACAACAACAACAAAACAAAGAAAAAGCTTGTCTTCACTACATGTTTCCTGCTTTTTTTTTTTTCTCCTGGCATGAAAATGTGTCAACTATGATGTTTGTATTTATCTTTGCCTTGTAGAATACCTTTTTTTAGTTTTGTTTTCTTGTGCAAATTTTGATTGAATTAAAAAGTAATCCCGTATCGTTTAATTCTTTATTAGACAACGAAAGTGATTTTTGTTTTTCTTGTTTTTTATTGGATTTTTTTTTTTGTCTTGTTTTAGGTTTTGTTTTTGGTCGTCGTCGTCCCCTCCCCCCCCCCCCGACAAAAGGAGGGTGGACTTGTAAATTCACTCTTGTCCGTCCATCTGTCCGCACTTTTCTCAATAACTATGCCTTAAAATTTTTTGAAATTTTGCACAAACATTAAACATGATATGAGTAAAAAATAGTAACAGAATGGATTTTCCGGAAAAACTCCGGTTGCCCCTCCCCTCCCCCAGGGATGCCTATCGGATTAAAATAGCTAAAATTCACACTTTTGTGCTTATTAAAAAAAATTGATGCCTTGGATTTTTATAAAACTTTCTGAAAAGTTGTAACTAACTGATTTCTATATAATTTTGTTTGTCTATACTTAGCAATAACTCTTGGGTGTGCCCCAGGGTCTCTTTTAGGGCTAATAAAAACACTCCATTTTTGGGACTATTTTACCATGAAACTTCCTCCTTTATGGGAAGCTTGTTTAACCCATTGGGGTGAATGTCACTGGTATGCATGTAACCCTTATCCTTGAGTGTTTTTTAGCCTTGGTAAGTCAATAATTTTAAACTTCCCTTATTTGTGCATACAATTGTTTTCTTTTTAATGGTTCTTTCTTTCCCATTATTTTTTTTTGTTAAATCATATTTCTTTTATTTTCCATTAATTTTTTTCCTTAAAATTTTTTTTTTTATTAAATCATATTTCTTGGGGTGTTTTTTTTTTTTTTTGTTTTTTTTTTGTTTTTTTCCATTAAATCATGTTTTCTCTTTTTTCTCTGAAATGCATTCGTCATATCACCGCAGATTAAAATTTAATTCGTTTCTTTAAGAGTCCAAACTCAACTCCTTAAGTCATTCTTTTTTCTCCCAAACTCTGGCCACAGGTTAAAACAATATAACCAACTCCTTCCATAAATTTAGTACCTATTTTCTTCCAGTTTCCTTTTTTTTTTTTTTCTTTCTCTTTTTCTTTGAAATATCCCCCACCCCATCTCCTATCACTAATAAGGAACACCTTCATATGTTCGGATGAAGCCCTGTCTCCTTCACCACTCTCCATTCCTCTTTTTCTGTTATATGCACACACACACACACACACACACACACACACACACACACACACAATAAGGTATGAAGTAAAAAGATTAGCTGGCTTGACGCATCATGCATGATTCAATTTCCTCCTATCAAGTCACAGTAAAAAGAAGAAAAAAAAAAGATTTTTCATTTAATATAAAAAAAAAAAAAAAAATTCTACGGCATTGCTCAGTGTTCTAAAATTTTCAAGTTTGATCTTACGAAGTAACGTTTTCAAAGAATCTGACCAACTCCGATTTATCATTTTATTTTATCATCATTCACGTGTTGCTCTAAACACATTACCGTAACTTTTTATGTAATCCTTCTTGTAAAGATGTCTAAGAATCAGCGAAATCACAATAACAGAATCAAGCTGATTAAAAAATGGGCCCTCTTGCAGTTTATAGAAACTAAAATATGTAGAAGAAAATGGGACATAAGTGGTGTTACACTGGTAGAAAGAATGCCACTATAGTGGCTAGTGAAGCCTAGTGAAATTCGCGTCATTTTATGAATAAAATAAAATATTGAAATTGACAATATTAGAAAACAAAATTATTTTTGTTAAATACAGGAATTAAGAAAAAAATTTTAATCTTTTTTTTTTTTTTTTTAATCACTTTCGCATAATTTTATAAATAAAATGACAAAGATAATCAGAAACGATAATAATGAAACGATATTGAAATTGACAATAATAGAAAACAATTTTTTTTTTTTTTTACAAAGATAATTAGAAATGATAACTATATTGAAATTGACAATAGTTTTTTTACAAACAAATTCCATTTTACGTCATGCATTGCCTGCGGCGTTTTCCTTGCATTTAGATTTTTTTTTTTGAGATCTAATTAATTCTTTTTAATTTTAAAATAAAGTAAAACGGTTCCGGTTCACTAAAAATAGGCAATCGAATTGTGTTGCTTAAATATGACTTTAGCTTTTTAAAAATTCTTTTGCAGTAATTATCTTTATTTTTTCTATACTAATATTTTAATGATTAAATACTTGGTAATTAAATTCTTTTACAATTATTTCAATTTTTAAATTCTTTCGATATTTTATAGTAATAACTGGAGATCTAATTATTTTTTTAATTTTAAAATAAACTACAATGTTTTACTTTTAATTGCTAATCGAATTGTGTTACTTAAATATGACTTTAACTTTTTAAAAAAATTTTACAATTATTTTTTATATATATTTCAGTATCGTTTTATTGATATCATTTCTAATTATCTTTATTTTTTGTCATTTTATTTACAAAATTACGTTGGAGTGATTCAATAAAAAAGATCTAAACTGCTAAACTTGATTGGTTTTTTTGTTTGTTTTTTTTAAATTCCTGTATTTAATAAAAATTATTTAATAAAAAAAAATATTGTTTTCTAATATCGCCAATTTAAATATTTCATTTTATTTATAAAATGACGCTAATTTCATTATCCAATCAAAACTTATGCCCCATTTTCTTCTTCATATTTTAGTTTCCTTAAACTGCAAGAGGGCCAAAAAATGTGTGCCAGCCCGGTACATACCGTACATATACCCCATCATAAACCTTTTATGATGGGATGTGTCTCCTAGCGGCCTCGGCTGCAGGGAGACAGGGTAGTACATGTCAAGGATTCGTCACTTGACACTCAGCCCAACAGGTGAGGGGCCGGGAACCTGTTGGACTGAGGTACACCGCCTGGGTAATACCTAGGAGGTCCACCCTCCCAGGCCTTGCCACCGGGCTTTCCGGTGGGGCAAGTTTATTGCTTGCTGCCTGAGGCGCCCCGACCGGGGAATGCCGACGGGTTTACTCAGGCAATTTTTAAAATTGCAGGAGTGCCTCTCCTTTAGGGGAGCCTGCGGGGTTCCCACTTTCCGGCCTTGTGCCACATAATGCTGAGGTGGGCAGCATTTAAATAACTACCGTACATATATGATATACAAAGAGAAATAACTCTGTTGCAAACTTTATTTTTTTGACCATTTCTTTACATTCAACTTATGTCCCTTTGCTCTTGGTTAAAAACTTGTGATTACTACCTGAATTAGATGATTGAGATAGGCTTTGTGACCCCCCCCACCCACCCACCCACACACAAAAAAATAAAATGACCGACCTCAATTAAAATTTTATAATTTAGGTGAATATTTATAATTCAGGCAAGTGTGTACGCAGAGTTATGTACGCGGAAACCATTTTCAACATTTTTATTTTTGGCATCAAAAAGTAAACATGAAAGTAAGAAACGTAATAAAACTGTTGTTGTTGACGTTTCATTGTCATCATCATCATCATTGGTTCAACATCTATTTTACATGTTCGTATAGGTTGGATGACATTAAGATATTGACTTTCAAGCTAACCTACAGCATAACCCTCTTAAAAGTAGCCCGATCTCTCTAATCTTTCTCTTAACGACCAACTGACACCACATGACAAAATGCAATCCCTTTTTTACTTGCCAGTGAAAATTTATCAAAGTGACATGCGCTATCTACACTGTATTTTCAAATAACAGGTATGGCATGCCGCTAACACGTCGCCTTTTGTGACAAATAGAGATAGTAATATTGAAAATTTCTCTCCTTTTGCTTCCTATCAAATTAACGTTGTTAATGCCAATGAAAATTATTACTCTATCTTAGTTTTCACATTGCAGTAAATTTCAACGACGTTTGAACTGAAAATATAGTATTCTTCATCAGTCAAATTCTTGTTCCTCATTTTTGGACCCATGTAACCATGGCATTATATATTATTATTACATAGTATATATTTTTTTTTATTATTACATCATATATATTTTTTATTCTAGTTTAGATGATGTATATTTTATTGAGAGAAATTACTAATTAAATATCAGACATAAGTAATTTAAATAGGTAAAAAATAAATTGAATATTGACAACAAACATCAACAACAATATGACAACCAGTTTCTGCTGGAAATATTTTGAAGTCAATTCCAAAATAAGAATACACCTGCTTGCACGTTATGTTAAGCCATCAAGGGTGGGCAAATCAGCAAAAACCTTTACAACGATTAATATGTTAAACCATCTTAGAAAAGTTCATCAGAAGAAGCAAAAGTTGCAGATAAGAAACCACAACAGACAGACATTCCAGGAACAAGTGGCAGCAACTATGCCCCCATTGAAACACCAAACTACTATAGAATCAATATTGGCCAAGAACAATGCTCTATAACGTACACAAGAGAAGAACAGATGTACATGAATCTAAGACAATGGCAGAATCATTAGAAAATGATCTCCAGACCGTAATGGAATGGGGCCACAAATGGATGGTAACATTTAATGCTAGTAAGACTAAGTTGTTCTCCTTTAACAATTACAAGATGCCTCTCCAACCACCGATATCCAAGACAAATAATGCTCTACCTGAGAATTATTCCTTGAAACTCCTCGGCTTAACATTCATGGGAAATATGAACTGGAACAAATACATTGAGTACATTGCAAAGGCTGCTGCAAAGAAGGTGGGTTCCCTCTATCAAGCTAGAAGACTACTCACACCTGAGAGTATCCTGTATATTTACAAGGCCACCATTCGCCCGTGCATGTAATACAGGATGACCAAAAAAAAAACGGGTCCCAACTCTAATTAGGCCCTGTTTCTTAGTGTTTTGTCCAAATGAAATGAAACTTTGGTCATAACTACTTTATTATATTCAAAACATCACATCAAAACACTAGGGTCTTTGGCCTTTTTTCTCTGTTGACTATAAAATGCTCAGAAAAACAATTGAATGTCCCCTGTTTTTTTTTGGGGGGGGGGGGGGTCACCCTGTATTGTTGGTACATCTGGGCTGGTGCATCTACCACTAGTTTCTCCCCCTTGGATAGGATCCAAAACAGAGTTTTTAATCCCACTTTGTCAACTAAGCTCCAACCCCTGCCCCATCACTGCAATGTTGCATCTCTGTGCCTGTTTTACAAGTGTTTTAATGGAATGTGTTCTGAAGAACTTGTTGTACTTGTTCCCCCCTCGATGTATATATCTTTGACAAACCAGCTTAGCAACAAAATCTCACCCCCTCACTATAGAGGTCCCTAAATTTTTTACTCTAATAGTTTCTTCCATCGAACAACTAAACCTTGGAATTCCCTTCCTCCTACCTGCTTCCCTGACTGTACTGATATGCAGACGTTTAAATGTAATGTATACCAACATCTTGTTAATCTTTACTAAGCATGGTCCAAAATAGTAGCCTTTTACGTTCAAGTGGTGATATTCCTTTCTTAGGAGTGAACATGAATTTAAAAAAAAAAAAAAAATTTGGAAATATTAATAACCGCAGGTCACAAGAGATCCATTATCTGATAGTAGGAGATTGCTGTTCATATTCAACCATGTTCTGTAACATCTGACATTGTAGTTAATAAGCTTATTGCAACACTTTGTCCAAATTACAGTATTCCATCAAAGAAGTAATTTACTAAAACAATAATTGTATATATTTACAAAAGTAAAAAGAAAAATTCAGTCGTCTCTTGATAAAATTAGGAGTATTTCTTTGGCTACAGACATTTGGACAGCTACTAGAGATAATGACCCCTTTCCAAGTTTGACAGGTCATTGACTTTCAAGTGACTTTGAACAGTGCAAAGCTGTGCTTAGAATTCTTCCATTTCCTGGTACACACACGCAAGAATAAGTGAAGAATTGATGTTCTGGAAATCTTCAATAAAGTTTTCTTAGTCTTGCAGGATTCAAGAGTGTATTTGGTTGCTGATGTCAAGAATGTGGCTTAGAATCACTTCATGCTTCATACATACATTGCAACTCTCAATGAATGACTCAGTATTTTCCCAACAGGCTGTTCAGAACAGAAATATAGTTTCTTATTTTAATCGCTTTCCATTAGTAAATTAACTGAAATACAGAATCAGCTTAATTTAGAAAAATATAAACTCATTCAAGATGTGACTACACGGTGCAATTCAACATATTATATGCTAAAAATGAATTTAGAACAACGAAAAGCTCTTGTAATGATATGCTGTTGATAATACAGGGTGACCCCCCCCCAAGCAAAAAAAACAAAAGCTAAATGGAGACCAGCTAGAACATATGCTGTAGAACGGAGAAAAAAAAGGCCAAAGACCCTAATGTTTTGATGTGATGTTTTGAATATAATAAACTAGTTATGACCAAAGTTTCGTATCATTCAGACAAAACAGTAAGAAACGGGGCCTAATTAGAGTTGGGCCCGTTTTTTCTGGGTCACCCTGTATTCCTACCTTAACAACTAACTCATGGAGACTTGTTAAAAAAATTGTCCAGTTACTGAGTCCATTTGAAAAAACTAAAAAAAAAACAAAAAAAACAAGTAACAGAACTTCAACCATATACATGGTATTGCGTACAATTTTGCCCTGAAGTTATTTCTATCAAAAGTTGTCCAATCTAATTTTGATATTACTGTTGAACAATTCATTGAATCAATGGAAACAAGATTTTGATCATATCTAAACGATGAAAACTAGTGTTTGCTATTCTAGATTCAAATTTAAATTTAAAAAAAAATGACACGAAAAACATTAAGAATTGGATTCTACATCTACTTTTTACTGATGTGAATGAAGCAAAAAGGTAGATACATTGCTTCAAGATTTGCTGATGGCCAAGAAGATCAAAGTGAAACGAAAACTATCTCTTTCAAGCTAATTTGATGAATTAGCTTCAAATTAAGTCTACAGTAAAAAATCCAATCTTAGAACAGGTAGAAGCAGTTAAATCTGGAGACTGCAACTGTAAGCATAACAGAAATACAAGAAGCACAATCCAAACTCAAAATGAGTAAATCCCTTATGTTTAAATGCACAAACAAATGTGACCATTACGTAGCTTTACCACTATTTGCAAAAGATTTTGATCCATTTTAGTGGTGGAAAAAGACGCAGGAGACCTTGCCACTGCTGAGTAAATTGGCTTCAAAATATTTAAGTTCACCTCCTTCATCTGTGGAGAGTGGGAGGCTCTTTTGTACAGGTGGTAATGTTTATGAGCCTAGAAATGCTGATAAAACTATGAGGTCAGAGGAGATAAGCACCAAGAATAGAAAGGAAGTAGAGCAGCAGCAGGTGCAGAGCAGTGGTAACCACCACAGCATGCTCAAGTTCAGCTTATAGTTATTCACTTAAGAATTGGAATTTGTCCATCCATCTATCCAGTGTCCGAGATTGAACTCACTACACTACAGTAGCCGCGATTGAACTCACTACACGAGTTTGTAGTGTAATTCAAATTTTGTTAGTAGCTGAATACTCGATGCTTCGCCAGGGCTATCAAGGGTATTTTTTATTGTGACATCATCACTAGGTGAGGTGCCTACCACGGCTTAAGAAAGTCCCATATATCCTCAAGAGAAGGATAAACCGTGCCACTTTCTCAACCTGGTATTTTTACCTCGTGGAATTTGTAGTTAGTTTGTAATTTCTTTTTTCTTATCTAGTTGTTTAATTATATTCATTTAAAATTGGAAATTGTACTTTGTATTTTGTAATTTAATTTAATAAAGGAAAAAAAAAAGGCAAAAAGCCATAATAGCAGCCAGACACTTAACAAATGTCAAGTTAATTTGGCAATTACTGTGTTAATGTGTCACAGCTATCTGATGAGTCACTTGGCATTGCTGAAATGGTCTAAATTTAATAGGAAAGAGAAAAGTAATTAATCGACCGATTACTGATTAATCAGCAAAGTGGAGGGTAAGGCTGATTACTGATTACCTGCTGATTAATCGGTACAAGCAATTATGTTGGGAAGAAAATTGTCGTCAAAAAATGTATCAAATATGAAATAAACGAAAAGATATTGTTACCCAGGGGAAGTAACTTTGCAACAAATAAACGAAAGTCTGAATCGGGTTCTCTCCCTTACATTCTAATTGTTTTATTTTATTTTATTTCGAATAATTAAAACATAAAATCTCATAGTGTTGCGAATGCTTCTATTAATAAAGATTTCGAAGGATCGCACAATATTAATTCTTTTTTTAATTCAACTATTAACAAAAGATTAAAATGGCTGTCTTGTTTACGAAGAAACCAAAATGCTTTCTGGCTGATGGAATTTACTGGTAGGTGTGTCAGAAGTTTTTGAGAATTTTTGCACCCTTAACACAAAACTGCGAATAAAATATAAAAAAAACTCATAATTCCTCGTTTTAAAGTGTTTTTTTTAAGACCGATGATGAGGGGAGGTTCTGTCATGATTTCTCCATTGCCTATGACCTCACTCAGATTGTTTAGGAACCTACCCGTGTGCCCGATAATGACGGCCAGTATGCGAGCCTACTAGACCTTTTTCTCACAACTTGCCCTGAACTATGTTCAGTTTCTGTTCTGTCGCCTCTTGGATCTTCCGACCACTCTGTTGTATCAATTAAGATAAAAATGAAATGTAATAAGTCCCCAGACGTACCACTTCATCGTACAGTATATCGATACACTAAGGCTGACTGGGATAGCTTCCGTACATTTATATCTGATCTACCTCTGCATTCCATGTTTAAAAAGGATGTGTCCTCTATAGTATTAGACCTAACTGAATGGTTAATTGTAGGTATTGACCATTTCATACCCTCTAAAAAGTTTCAGCAAAAACCTAACAGCCAGCCATGGTTCTCTCCAGAATGTGCTGCTGCCATTGCGCACAGAAATCACTTTTTCCACTGCTTCAAACGTAATAGATGTATGGAAACTAAAGCCGTTTTCAGGACTGCCAGCAACCATTGTAAGAAAGTAATAAGGAACGCAAGAGTGTTGTATGCTCAATCTGTTAAGTCCAAAGTAGCTGAGCAGCGGCTTGGTTCCCACCAGTTTTGGCAAATAGCAAACAGAATCCTGAACAGAAGCGTGTGCTCCATCCCAACTATTATCAATGGACCTGAGGTAATCTCGTCAGCATCAGACAAAGCCAAACTCTTTGTCAAGAACTTTGCAGCTAATTCTACCCTTTGCGACCAAGACCGCCAACCCCCAATATTTCCTCCTGTATCAGAAAACACGCTATGTGATATACGTATATCTGTACGTGATGTTGCCAAGCTAATCAAAAACCTTGATTCCAGTAAAGCAACTGGCCCTGATGGTATTCCAATTATAGTACTCAAAAAACTTCAACCAGAACTAGCGCCCATACTTACAAAACTGTTTAAACGTTGTCTTAAGGAGAATAGTTTCCCATCTCCCTGGAAAATCTCATCAGTATGCCCTGTATTTAAGAATTCAGGTGATCGCTCATCCCCCTCTCAGTACAGGCCAATAAGTCTCCTGTGCGTCATGAGTAAGTTGCTAGAATCTGTGTTAAATACAGAAGTAATCAAACATCTCAACAAAAATAACCTTCTTAGTGACACTCAATATGGTTTCCGTTCTGCTAGATCTACAGCAGATGTCCTTACAGTTATATCTCATAGGATTAGCAAATCTCTCGACGGTGGCAATCTTTCTAGGGCAATTGCTCTTGACATATCTAAAGCCTTTGATAGGGTATGGCATAAAGGTTTACTTCATAAGATCGCTAGCTATGGTATAGCTGGAAAAGTCTTCTCAATTATTAAATCATTTCTTTCTGATAGGTTCATAAGAGTAGTAGTTGAGGGGCAAAAATCAGAAGCTCACAGTATTAATGCCGGTGTCCCTCAGGGATCCATCCTGGGCCCAACTCTTTTCCTGATCTACATTAATGATCTTCCAAATCATATCCTTACATCATTTGTAGACATTTATGCTGACGACACTACCATTTATGGTACCACATCTAAGACAGTAAACGAGCAAGTACTCTCCAATTCTCTCTCCTCTGATCTTGAGCATGTAGTACAATGGGGAAAGGAGTGGCTGGTTACTTTTAATGCATCTAAAACCAAGCTTCTCTCTTTACATCATCAACATTTTAATCCACATTTGTCATCAATTGAAATGAATGGCTCTCGTCTTCAGGAGGCCTCAAGTTTTGACAAGCTTCTGGGCTTGACCATTACTCCTGATCTTAAATGGAACACGTATATCAAATCTGTTGCCAAGGCCGCTGGAAAAATGGTGGGATCTTTCTATTGATCCAGTAGATATCTCACTGCTGATGCTATTCTCTATCTATATAAGAGCCAGGTACGTCCAAGGATGGAATACTGTTGCCACATCTGGGCAGGAGCTGCTAGAAAGGACTTGTCCTGCCTTGATAGAGTTCAAAATAGACTTCGCAGCCTTGTAGGAGATGTCCTTTTCTCCTCCTTACAACCTCTATCTCACAGAAGAGATGTTGCGAGTTTGTCTCTGATGTATCGTTATTTTCATGGAAAGTGTTCAACTGAGCTTCAATCTATGGTCCCCCCTCGCCAAACTTTCACAAGAAACACTCGTCTAGCTGTAAACACTATCAATAATTTCCCCCACTCTTTATCTGTGCCTAAACCTAAAGATAGATTCCATGAACAAAGCTTCTTTCTTAGAACTGCACGCCTGTGGAATTGTCTTCCGTTTTCCTGCTTTCCGGCTGACTACAATATGGTTGTGTTCAAGTCTAAGGTAAATAAGTTCTTGATGAGCCGTTCCATATAAGTTATTAAATGTACCAAATTTTCATTACTAATGATTACTATATTGACCAACTTCTACTGTACACTCTTTAACCCTTATCCTTGAGTGGCCTCTGGGCCTTGATAATGTGGTGATGCCTTTGTAAAAAAAAAAAAAAAAAAAAAAAAAATGAAAATAATTAATTTTCTACCGTGTAGAGGACTAGGATATATAAATCCTAATCCTGTTACAAAAGAAAATAATGAAACGAATGGAATGAAGGAAACAAAAACACAATTGCTGGATAAGATAAACATGTCGTTTATTTACTGTTGAAAGAATGAATGTTTTAGATATAACACGTGTTCATGTCCACATTCGGGTGTAACCATCGTTTGTTGCGGGACTGGTGGAAGAAGGAAAAGGAAATGTGTGTTCATCTCGCGTTCGGGTCACTATCGTTTGTTCGCGCATGGGAAGAGAAGTGAGTAATGTAGTGGAAATGGGAATGATAGTCCAGCGTGTAGACAAAGACAAAGATAGAGGGTTGACATCAGTTAAGCTGTGCACCATGTTAGCAGTCAGCTACGCGGAGGTGTTCTCAGGCACAAGTTGTAGATAGAGAGAGAGAAAGAGTGAGAATGTCAATCCAGTTCATGGAGAGAGAAAGTATATAAAGTGTATGTACTGTTTGTTTGCTTTTTGCCCCACATGGTAGCAAGTGGCGTGAGGCGCATGCCGAAACGGTGGCAGCTGGTCCGTAGACCACTCACCTCAGAAGGTGGTCCGAAAAGAAAGAAGCTGCTTATTGCTCTTGCTTATATAGTTGTTTCCGGTGGTCTTTTGCGCATGTGTGGATTTCCTTTGAAAGGGGAAGTGACGTTGCCCATGTGTGTGCCCGTGTGTGTATACACCTGAATGTGAGTGTATATACGCGAACATGAATATATGTACAGGTGTGAACGTGCGTGCGTATGTTTGTGTGCGTGTATGTATATGACAAGAAATATGGCTTGAGATGTGAACGCATGTTTTTGTGTGAGACTAGAAAAAGGTTGGGCACACCTCAGATTTATATATCACAAATTGAAGATAAAAGATCAATAAATAAAATAATCTAATTTAAAACAACAACAAAAAAAGAATAGTTTTGTGCAAATTTACCTGTAAAGTCAAAAGTTTAAAACCTTTTTTAAAAAAAAATACTTTGATTTATTTTTTTTAAAGTGAAACCTCACATTTTTAATATTTTGTCCTGAAAAGATTGAGTACCTACAACAACTTTTTCTGCTTCATTCAATGTTTTTTTTTATCTAAAAAAAACACTCCATAAAGAAGAAATAAAATATATTAAATCAAAACTCATGTATTTCTTTAAGAAAATTTTAAAAAAATGGAAAATTGGTCGAGTGGAATTTTTTTAAACAGCAAAAACTGATAAGTGAAATGTGATCATTTTTCAAGTACGGTGACCCATCTTTAACTAACTTTTGTTTACAACAAACACATGTCAGAAATATAAAGGGGAATTTAATTCTGGTGCTTACAGGCCACCATAGTTCTCAACTGGAAGAAAGGAAGAATTTGTCTCCCCTTTCTTCCAGTTGTGACCATCAGATATCGCGGTATTTTTTAATCCTTGCTTAAAAAAATATTTTATTTAAAAAGTACATGGAATATAAAATATAAATATGGATAAATTCTTAACAATAAAGAATGGAAGTACCCATTGATTAGTATTTTTTAGAGGTAAGTAATTTTTTGGAATTTATATACATTTATTATATTCGAAGTAAGTTAAAATTCATTGATTTTCTTGAAAACTTTTTTTAAAGAAAAACGATTTAAAAAAAATATTGCATATTTTGCTATTAAACCTGTTATTATTTTAAAATATGATCTTTGCTCCTTTTATTGAAAAAAAAATATGGTTTAAATTACATTTTTCAAGTAGTTGTAAGCTACGAAAGATAGTAAGTCTAATTATTCAAGTTTTATCATGCATTTTTAATGGCGATTTCTGACACTGCTATCAATGGGGGATATCTGATAATGGCACCACGCTCTATAACAGACATGGCATGATTAAAACAAATGAACACATATCGAATGAAATTGCTAAAACTCTAGAAGAAGAACTTCAGTCTGTAGTAGAATGGGGCCTTAACTGGTTGGTAACGTCTAATGCTTTTTTTTTTACATCGGGGTCACCACTTATCAAGGCCTGAAGTCCACTCAGGGATAAGGGTTATTGCGTGTACAGTAATCAATGAGATAGTATTGTAGTAATCATTAGTATTGGGGGTTTTGATAGAGTGTCTTACTTAAGGGGACGGTTGTCAGGAATTTGTTTATGTTGGATTTGAAGACATCCAAGTTGTAGTCAGGTGGGAAACAGGCAAGCGGCAGAGAGTTCCACTGGCGTGCAGTTCTAAGAAAGAAGCTTTGCTCATGGAATCTACGTTTGGATTTAGGCACAGATAAAGAGTGGGGAAAATTATTGACAGTAGTTTCAGCCAGACGGGTGTTTCTCGTGAAAGATTGGAGAGGGGGGACGAGGGATTGGAGCTCAGACGTAGCTGGAAATCTTGTGAAGTAGGCCCTTATGCCATACCTTATCGAAGGCCTTTGATATGTCAAGAGCAATTGCCCTGGAAAGAAAACCTTTGTTAAGAGATTCAATAATCTTATGTGATATAACCGTTAGCACATCTGCTGTAGATCTTGCATAGCGGAAACCATATTGTGTGTCACTAAGAAGGTTGTTTCTATTGAGGTGATTGACTACTTCTTTATTTAATATGGATTCCAACAACTTACTCATGACACACAGGAGACTTATTGGTCTGTACTGAGAGGGAGATGACTTATCACCTGAATTCTTAAATACAGGGCATACTGATGAGGTTTTCCAGGGTATTGGAAAGCACTTCTCCTTAAGGCAACACTTAAACAGTTTTGTAAGTATGGGGGCAAGTTCTGGTTGGAGCTTTTTCAGCACTATAACTGGAATGCCATCAGGGGTAGTTGCTTTACTGGAATCAAGGTTCTTGATTAGCTTGGCGACCTCACGCACAGATATTTGTATGTTGCATAGCGTGTTGTCTGTTATAAGAGGAAATACAGGGAGTTGATGGTCTTTGTCGCATAGGGTAGAATTAACTGCAAAGTTCTTGGCAAATAGTTTGGCCTTGTCTGATGCTGACGAGATAACTTCAGGTCCATTGATGATAGCTGGGATAGAATGCATGCTTCTGTTCAAGATCCTGTTTGCTATTTGCCAGAACTGGAGGGAACCAAGCCGCTGCTCATCTACTTTGGATTTGACAGACTGAGCATATAGCAGCTTTAGTCTCAGTACATCTATTACGTTGGTAGCTATGGGAAAAGTGATTTCTGTGCGCGATGGCAGCAGCACATTCAGGGGAGAACCATGGCTGGCTGTTAGGTTTTTGTTGGAATTTTTTGGATGGTATGAATCGGTCTATGCCTACAATTAACCATTCTGTCAGGTCTGATACTATAGAGGACACATCCTTTTTAAACATGGAATGCAGAGGTAGGTCAGATATGGATGTACGGAAGCTATCACAGTCAGCCATAGAGTAGCGATATACAGTACGGTGGAGAGATACGTCTGAAGACTTATTACATTTCATTTTTATCTTAACTGCTACAGCAGATTGGTCAGAGGATCCCAGAGGAGATAGAACAGAAATAAACACAGCTCAGGGAAAGTTGTGAGGAAAAGGTCTAGAAGGCTTGTATATTGACCGGGTGTATTGGGCACACGGGTGGGTTCGTGAACAATCTGAGTGAGGTCATAGGCAATGGCAAAATCATGACAAAACCTCCCCTCGTCATCGGTTTTATTTGAGTGGCTCAGCCATTCCACATTATGGACATTGAAGTCACCGCAAATGTGAATGTTAGCCGAAGGATGAGCAGACACGATGTGGTCAATTTTCTCAGATATGCTCTTAAAGATAATAACCCCACCGTTGTGGGGGTGATAGAGGGCAAATATAAATGCAGTGGTGTAAGCTAGTGCAACCCGGAAGCACATATAAGGTAAATTAGGGTCTTCTCTGGAGACATCCCTACCACATGGAAAGCCATCTTTGATGTAGACACATATATCCATGTTCATGACGATCTTGGGAGTCAGATTTAGATGTTAAGTTGGAGTATCCTTTAAGTGGTTGGCCCTATGCCAGTTTCACTTAGAAAGAATATGTCCGGTTTCGTCTCCTGTAATTGTGTTTCAACCTCTGGAAGGTTGGAATGTAGACCCCTGATGTTGGAGAAGGAGACCTGATAGTAGGGGTCTACGTTGGTAGATGAGTTCTAGGTTTATTCGTGTTTCTTTTTTGGAGATTTGTCATGATTGAGGTTTTGGGGTTTGTGGAGCAGGTCGGTAGACTTGGTTGGAGCAGGACAGAGAGGGAAAATAAGAGAGAAAAAGACAAGAAATTTTTTTTTTTTTTTTGTGGCACATGATAAGGTAAAGCCGTAACAATTACCCACTAGTATGGCATCGAGAGGCCCTACCGGAAACTACTGTATGGTCCAGAATCCATTCACCAAATGGCAATACAGCAGCCCCGATACTTTGCACCTGCTGATAGGACAGCCTCCTCAGTGGTTAATCCAAGGTTCGGGTCCCTGACTATCAGGCGGGTAACGTCAGCCCAGATGAAACATTTACCTCCAGCACCCTTACTAGTGACATGACCACAAGGATAGACATAGAAACAGGAATTTTCCGACATCTTAGGCTACTCTTTACAAAGTACTACCAACCTAGAAAGCAGCATTTTCTTCACCCTTTGTCAGAAAAATCACTCATTGGAAATTAGGACTGAAGGACAAAAAAGGAGAAGCGAGAGTTACTGCTGATAACACATCCACATGCATTATCTACACTCCATTGAAAAAAAAAAATAAATAAAAAAATAAAATAAAATAAAAGGTGAGAAGGACTTATTAATATCTACTTAGTATAAGTCCGTTGCCCCATTCACGGCTTAGGATAGTAATTGAAAATAGTCTCCCCTCCCATGTTAATGCATGGATACTTTTTGTCTTTATCTAGGTCGATCTGGGATGTTAAACTGTTCCAGCTCCACCCCATAATAAATATGCTATAATGGAACTTTTATCAAATTGAAAAAGTCTGGTTATTTTTAACTCGTTTAAAAAGCTGGTTAAGAAGTAATACCTTTAGGGTTATGTATTAACTTTAGCTAGAAGTAATGCATACTTTAGAAGAAGAAAAGAAAAAAGAAGCCGCATGTTTTTGAGTTCACATGATATGCAAATATAATTTGGGAAATGTTCAATGCTGCTGTAGCGACTGCTATATATGGCTGGAACAAATCTTCGGCATAGACATTCTCATAGCAATCATCGTGTCAACGCCCACAGATTTCAGAATGCGTAAAGACACAATGTCGTAATTTGCCCATTTGCACACATGCAATAAAGGAACTACGTTAGGCTTCATGTGCAATAATACAACAAATAGTCCGGAATATTCTAGAATATTCTAGTATATGATATATAAGCTTTTGCGCGTGTAAATCAATTCAATTCAGGATGCAGTTCTATGAATAAACATCAACGCTACTGTGGGATGTTAAATCACCAACATGACTTTGCACGCATCATGCACCTTAATTCTCAGCATGGAAAGTTACCATATCGAACGAGAATTATTTCTTCTTTGCAACAAACTGCTGCTTTAACACACACACACACACACACACACACACACACACACACACACACATATGTCACTTAAGCAATTAATGATTTTCTTTTCCCTCCAGAAAATAACCACGCATGTCCTTTTGTTAAAAAAAATCAGTAATCATAAATATTATGCCTTTTCTACAAGACACTTATTAGCAAAGACTGTCTAATGAACACTTGTTGCGAAAACCTTAACGTTGGAACGATTTGAATTACCTATTCTTAAACATGTAAATAAATGTTGTTATTTTATTTCAGTACAGCGATCTCAAGTTCATTATCGAATGTCGTTATTTTTATGAAGTTATTCGTGCATTTTAAATTCATGTGGATGTGGATGTTGCTCGGTAGGACACTTCTGTAAATCAGAGATCTCATTAAATTTATCTTTAACGGTCCCCTTGCAATCGTGATCTCTAAAATCGACAGATTACGGTTATGAATTGGCGAACACCGACGCACACTCCATATCATACACTGCTAAGACTAAACTTATTTCCTTCAATAAATACAACAAACTTTCTCAACCACTGATTGCCATGGCTAATGATACACTGCCCGAAAGCACTTTCCTCAAGCTCCTAGGTTTAACATTCACAGACAACATGAATTGGAACAATTACATTGAGGCAATTGCCAAAGCTGCTGCGAGGAAGGTGGTCTCTGTCTACCGTGCTAAAAGGCTACTCACACCCAAAAGTATTCTGTATCTACACAAGGCCATGGTTCACTCATGCATGGAGTATATGGAGTATTCTTGCCACATGTTCCAATATTTTGGACCTATTAATGGGGTATGAACCCACACAGTCGGACGATTCTATTTATAAACGATGCTGCTAAAAACTGACGAATCAAATAATTCACGTTCTGCTACAAACCAATCAGAAACCAGAATTGCTTCATAAATATTAAACCTTTTCTGGAGCAATTTCACATGTTCTTTCCCGGGTTTCGACACGGTAAAAATATTTTGTTCTGTGGAACTGTCTACTACAAACAAGTCACCTCCCAGGACTTGTGTGTAACAGCGAACCATCTGAAACTATTCTGAAACTCCAAATGGCGTACACTTCTAGACAACATCTGGGCTGGTGCATCTATCACTAGTTTCTTGCTTTTAGACAGGGTTTAAAAAAAAGAGTCACCAACCTAATAGGTCCCGCACTATCAACTAAACTCCAACCTCTGTCCCATCACCAAAATGTGGCATACTTGTGCGTGTTTTACAAGTATTTCAATGGCAAGTGCTCTGACGAACTCAAAGCACTAGTACCCCCTCAACGACAATACCCTCAACAAACCCAACAAGTAACAAAATTCCACCCCTACACTGTAGAGATCACTAGATGCTGTAAAGTCTTCTACTCAAATAGCTTTTTCTCTCAGACTGCTGCACTTTTGGAATTCCCTTCTGAGCCCTTGCTTCCCTGACTCTACTGACATGCAGAAATTCAAGTGTAATGTAAACAAACATCTGCCCAACTCCCTAAATAGTATCCCTGCAAATCTGGTCCCAAATAGTAACCCCTCACTACTAAGTGACGCTTTATTTGGGGTGAATAAAACAATTTAAAACAACTGTCCTTTCATTACACTTTTGGATGCTTTCGAACTTATGGCAGTAAAGATACGGAAAAGTCTCTATAATGTAAGCACTCCTTACAGAACGAAGATGTCTTTTCGTTTTCTTTTTTTTTTGACATAGGTCTTTTTTTCTTTTTTTCTTTTCTTTTTTTTACAATAGCAGTCACCATTTATCAAGGCTCAGAGGCCACTTGAGAACAAGGGTTAATGAGTGTACAATGGGACTATATCGTAGTAATTGTTAGTAATGGAAATTTGGTAAATTGGATTACTTAAGGGGACGGCTCATCAAGAATTTGTTTATGTTGGACTTGAAGATGACCAAATTGTAGTCAGCTAGAAAGTAGGCAAACAGAAGAGAGTTCCACAAGCAGTTTTAAGAAAGAACCTGTGTTCATGGAATCTGCGTTTAGGTTTAGGCACGAATAAAGAGTAGGGCAAATTATTGATAGTGGTTTCAGCTAGACGAGTGTTTTTCATGAAAGTTTAGCAAGGGGGTGGGGGGCATAGATTGGAGCTTAGACGGGCACTTGCCATGAAAATAGCGATAAAGCAGAGACAGACTCGCAACGTCTCTTCTGTGGCAAAGAGGTTGCAAGGAAGAAAAAAGAGCATTCACCACTAGGCTACGAAGTCATATTCCAAAAATTACGTAATTTGCTCAAATAAATTTTTTGGTGCTTCTACATTATTGATACAAGATTTTGTAATCGCTAAACGGAGTTTTCAGATAAAAAACAATGGTTTCAACTGATTTTTTTTTTGTCAATTCTAATAAGTTCAAAACGGAAAATTACCTCTCTTTTGAATTCTCCTGTGTTTTACGATCATTTTCATCAAATTCTATTTTTTATTTTCTTTAAAAAATAATTTTCTACTTTATCGGTTTTGGTAATTTTTGGATAAAATCATCTTAAAAATGCGAGGAATACGGAGATACCATTGTTTCATTGTGAAATTCAGTATTACGATTTCTGAAATTTCGTCCCAATAGTGTAGAAGTGCCGATTTTTTTATTCAAGAAAATAAAATTTTACAACTACGCGAGTCGTAGTGTTTTTGTCGGTCATGATTAAATCCGATGAAATAAATAAGGTAGAGACAACTCAAATAGAAGTGTAATGGTAAAAATCAGCCTAATGTGCAGTGTGCACGGTAGTTTAGGAGTAAAATCTTTAAAAATCCTTTTTTTTGTTTCCAATTAAAAAAAAAACTAGTTGGTACCTCATACAGATTTTTCTGTGTTTTCTTTAATTGCAACTATAAGTGCTCTTCTGAATAAGCAACAACTTTTGAATTTATCAAATATTCGAGTAAATGATGTTTAAAACACGTAAAAGTGAGAAACACACACACACACACAAACACAAGAAGTGTCAATTTTTTTTTTTTAATATAGAGATGAACAACGCTTAAAGCTAATTTATCTAGTAAAATTAACGTTTAAAATAAATTTTAAAAAGATGAATTCGTTTCGTTTTCGTTTTGTTTCGTTTCGTCAACTCGTTTATTAAATTCAATTTTTGCAAGAACTGGTGTTGGTGTTCTGACATTTCCAACATGGCCGCCACGAACGCAATGCCGTCTCTTTTACGTTTTTGCCTTTCATCGTTTTTGTTAATCTTCTGTTTGTCCGACGCTTCTGAAGTTGTTGTCGAAGATGCAGTACCTCCATCTGTCAATCTGATGTCAACTATTGGTTACAGAATTGATGGCAGAGTAGAAGTAAGTCGAAACGTTATATTTTCTGAGAGAAAAAAAGAACTGCACACCAAACACCACACCACACACCACTACACCAGTGACACCACCATGTCATTAAAACTCGTATTTTTTCCTTGTAATTCTTATTTAAAGTAAAAAAAAAAAAAAAAAAGGTGCTAGTGCACTTATTGATCCGCGCCATTTCTTAAATAGTATTTTCAAGTTTAATTATGGGTTCGGTTCTTTAGGGGACGCGCTCGAAAACTAATGTTATTCTTTGGAGGTTAAATCCTGTTTCAGTCACCAAAAATTAATTAGAGCAAAATCAACTTCGGCTTTTAACATAAACGATTTAGGGTTTGTATTACTGTACACATAAATTCGAAAAAGTTGTCAAAAAACAAATATATAACAAATAAATGTTATAAAAGGCAAGATAAGTTACTTTTCTACCAAACTGGATACATTTTTCGTGTTTTTATTCAATGTAACATGTTTATTCAGCTCGAAAAACATGCAGTGTTTACCGATGTATTGGAAAATTCAAAATGGCGCCCGACACTCTCTTTAACAGGGTAAGTTTGGGAAAAGGTGTTATAAATAATAAACTAGACAAAATACTATTAAAAAAACACCGAATATATAGCAGTATCAGAATTTTTGTAGGAATTTTTGACACCCCTAACACGAAACTGCGAATACAATATAAAAATCTCGTAATTTCTCTGTTAAAAGTGGGTTATTTATTTTCTTTATGGATTATACTTCCAAAATAAACTATTACAGTTGTTTTAAAAGTAATAAAAATATTTTTATTTTTTTTTTAAACAGTAATGAATTTTCCGAACTCAATATTTTTAAATTTTTAAACTCAATATTTTTAAATTTTTAAATTTTAAAAATCTATCAAAATTTTTCTATTGATTCTATTTTTACGATATTTTCAGGGTCAATGTGAAATTTTATGTTCTTTCCAATAAACCGAATATAATATTTTAGACAAACGTTTTTTTTTTTTTATTCACGGTTCCCCCCCCCCAGTGTCTATTACAAAGAAAATACTTAATTTAGTCTCGGATAAGTACATAATTATTTACTCACAAATTGAAGAGAAAAGGTCAATACATAATATATTCAAATTTTAAAAAAAACGGACTTCGTGTTCTTGTAGAATTTTACCTGTAAAGTTTGAAGTTTAAAACCTTTTTTTAAACCACGTTATTTGTTTTTTCTTTTTTCTTTTTTTTTTTTTTAATGGAACCTTGGTCCTTGCTCCTTTAATTGAAAAAAAAATTAGGGCTTGAATTACATTTTTCGAGGAGTTATAAGCTTGGAAAGACAGGGGGTCGAATAATTCACGCCTCCAATTTTGTAAATGTCTAAAAATAATTAATTTCGACTCGGATAAGTACATAATTATTTACTCACAAATTGAAGAGAAAAGGTCAATACATAATATATTCAAATTTAAAAAAAAACGGACATCGTGTTCTCGTCGAATTTTACCTGTAAAGTCCGAAGTTTAAAACCTTTTTAAAAAAAAAACACGTTTTTTTTTTTTTTTTTTTTTTTTTTTAATGAAATCTTGGTCCTTGCTCCTTTAATTGAAAAAAAAAATTAGGGCTTGAATTGCATTTTTCGAGGAGTTATAAGCTTGGAAAGATGGGGTGGAATTATTCGCTATTTTCACAAAAAATTCTGATACTGCTACCGAATATATGTCAACTTATGTCACGATAACATATATTGAGCGAATTTCTAACAGTATTTTGTCTAGTTTATTATTTATAACATCTTTTCCTGAACTTACCGTGTTAAAGAAAGACTCGGGCGCCATTTTGAATTTTCCAATACATCTACATCGGTAAACCTGTATGCTTTTCGAGCTGAATAAACATGTTACATTGAATAAAAACACGAAAAATATATCCAGTTAGGTAGAAAAGTAACTTATCTTGCCTTTGATAACATTTATTTGTTATATATTTGTTTTTTTGACAACTTTTTCGAATCTATGTGTGTACAGTAATACAAACCCACGATTTATTTTTATTTTTTTTTTACACAGGTATCAACGCATTATCAAGGCCAAGAGGCCACTCGAGGCTAAGGGTTAAAGAGTGTACAGTAGAAATTGGACAATATAGTAATCATTAGTAATGAAAATTTGGTAAATTTGGTAACTTATATGGAACGGCTCATCAAGAACTTATTTACGTTAGACTTAAAGACAACCATATTGTAGTCAGCCGGAAAGCAGGAAAACTGAAGACAATTCCACAGGCGTGCAATTCTAAGAAAGAAGCTTTGTTCATGGAATATACGTTTAGGTTTAGACACAGATAAAGAGTGGGGTGAATTATTGATAGTGTTTTCAGCTAGACGAGTGTTTCTTGTGAAAGTTTGGCGAGGGGGGACCATAGATTGAAGCTCAGTCAAACACTTTCCGTGAGAATAACGATACATCAGAGACAAACTCGCAACATCACTTCTGTGAGATAGAGGTTGTATGGAAGAGAAAAGGACATCTCCTCCTAGGCTACAAAGTCTATTTTGAACTCTATCAAGGCAGGACAATTCCTTTCTAGCAACTCCTTCCCAGATGTGGCAACAGTATTCCATCCTTGGACGTACCTGGCTCTTATATAGATAGAGAATTGCATCAGCAGTGAGATATCTACTAGATCGATAGAAAGATCCCACCATTTTTCCAGTGGCTCTGGCAACAGATTTGATGTACGTGTTCCATTTAAGATCAGGAGTAACGGTCAAGCCGAGAAGCTTGTCAAAACTTGAGGCCTCCTGAAGACGAGAGCCATTCATTTCAATTGATGCCAGATGTGGATCAGAATGTTGATGATGTAAAGAGAGAAGCTTGGTTTTAGATGCATTAAAAGTAACCAGCCACTCCTTTCCTCATTGTACCACATGCTCAAGATCAGAGGAGAGAGAATCGGAGAGAACTTGGTCGTTTACTGTCTTAGATGTGCTACCATAAATGGTAGTGTCATCAGCATAAATGTCTACAAATGATGTAAGGATGTGATTTGGAAGATCATTAATGTAGATCAGGAAAAGAGTTGAGCCCAGGATGGACCCCTGAGGGACTCCAGCATTAATACTGTGAGCTTCTGATTCTTGCCCCTCAACTACTACTATTATGAACCTATCAGAAAGAAATGATTTAATAATTGAGAAGACATTTCCAGCTATACCATAGCTAGAGATCTTGTGAAGTAAACCTTTATGCCATACCCTATCAAAGGCTTTAGATATGTCAAGAGCAATTGCCCTAGAAAGGTTGCCTCCATCGAGAGATTTGCTAATGCTATGAGATATAACTGTAAGCACATCTGCTGTAGATCTAGCAGAACGGAAACCATATTGAGTGTCACTAAGAAGGTTATTTTTGTTGAGATGGTTGATTACTTCTGTATTTTACACAGATTCCAGCAACTTACTCATGACGCACAGGAGACTTATTGGCCTGTACTGAGAGGGGGATGAGCGATCACCTGAATTCTTAAATACAGGGCATACTGGTGATATTTTCTAGGGTGATGGGAAGCTATTCTCCTTAAGACAACGTTTAAACAGTTTTGTAAGTATGGGTGCTAGTTCTGGTTGAAGTTTTTTGAGTACTATAATTGGAATACCGTCAGGGCCGGTTGCTTTACTAGAATCCAGGTTTTTGATTAGCTTGGCAACATCATGTACAGATATATGTATATCACATAGCGTGTTTTCTGATACAGGAGGAAATAATGGGGGTTGGTGGGCTTGGTCGCAAAGGGTAGAATTAGCTGCAAAGTTCTTGGCAAAGAGTTTGGCTTTGTCTGATGCTGACGAGATTACCTCAGGTCCATTGATGATAGTTGGGATAGAGCACACGCTTCTGTTCAGGATTCTGTTTGCTATTTGCCAAAACTGGTGGGAACCAAGCCGCTGCTCAGCTACTTTTGACTTGACGGACTGAGCATACAACTCTCTTGCGTTCTTTATTACTTTCTTACAATGGTTGCTGGCAGTCCTGAAAGCGGCTTTAGTTTCCATACATCTATTACGTTGGAAGCAACGGAAAAAGTGATTTCTGTGTGTAATGGCAGTAGCACATTCTGGAGAGAACCACAACTGCCTATTAGGTTTTTGCTGGAACTTTTTTGAGGGTATGAAACGGTCTATACCTACAATTAACTATTCCGCCAGGTTTGATACTATAGAGGACACATCCTGTTTAAACATGGAACGCAGAGGTAGATCCGATATAAATGTACGGAAGCTATCCCAGTGAACCTTAGTGTATCGATATACTGTATGATGGAGAAGTACATCTGGGGACTTACTACATTTCATTTTTATCTTAATTGATACAACAGAGTGGTCGGAAGATCCAAGAGGAGACAAAATAGAAACTGAACATAGTTCAGGGCAAGTTGTGAGAAAAAGGTCTAGTAGACTCGCATAAAAAAAAAATGATAAAAAAAATGGTGCGGTACTTGTGCATTTATGTTATCGTGTTATTTGTAAAAAACGTATTTTCAAGTTTTACGATATTTTCTTAAATTGTTAGGTGAAAGTACAGAATAATTACAAAGCCCCCTCCCTATGTTAAATATGGCTTTCTAAATAATAACTTTATTATTTAAGCATGGTAACATAAAAGGGGTTTGGGTGCTTCTACACTTTATTGCCGAAATTGGAGACGCCATTTTATTTCATGCACCTGCTGTGCAAATGTAAGACACCATTATTTTAAACTATAGCCAAAGCATGAAATAAATAACAAAAAAATTAAACTTCCGGAAAGAACTATGGAAAAAAGTGAATAAATTACTGAAAATGGGAAATGAAAACAAAAACATTTACTGTATAAAAATTTATCAAAATATAATCGTAAAAACATTTATTGAAAAGTTTCCGTAAGAAAATATAATTTTAAAATAATATTGTAATGAAAGCAACATTGGATTTTTGTGACCCGATGGGGACCGAGTGATGCCGAGAGACCTTGCTAGTTGATTAAGGAACAACTTGTCGCCGGGGTGGTCTCATTGACACAAATTCTGAGGAATTCGCACGGCTGAATTCTAATGATGATGATGATTTGATGTTTTAAACAGAAATGTCTATGGGATTTTGTCAGAAAGAGAAAAAACAAATAATAATTGTTTTTATCTCATTGTCGTTATATATCTGTTAACATAAAAGGTTGTTTTTAACCTCTGAGAGGTATGAAGAGATATCCTTAGCTGATTAAGGCTGACAACTTAGAATGGGGGTCAAGGGTAAGGGTCGCCGCCAAGCATTGTTCGACCTGGAATGACTAATCACTCCTAATTTGATAATAAGTAAGAACCTCGGTGCAAATGAGGGTTAAAATTTGGTAGAGATAAGTTCGGAGAGGAGGAGTAGAAATTAGGAGAGAAGATGAGAGGGGAAAATCTTTTCTTTCCTTTTCTTTTTGCTTAGGTAAATGAAAGGGTTCTCTTCTTTCTCTTCGGCAACCAAGCAAGCCCTTACTAACCCCCCCCCCCCCACATTGAACCAAGGCGCGGCCGCTGATTGGTTGACCGCCACTTGTGGGCATACTTGGAGGTGTGAGGGGGATTACAGCTAGTGTTTTTGATAAAACAAGGTGAGAAAAGGGAGAGAGAGATTCTTTTTGCGACACGTTCCAATATGCGTGTCTCTAGCAGCTGATCTGTGGACTGACGGTAGATAAAGAACGAAGAACTTGGTAAAGGAAAGAAAACTGCCAGCCTCCTAAGTTGCATGACGAGGCCAGTGCGTCACTATTATTTATAAAGTCGAAGGCAATCAATTCTATGTTAAGAAAAAAAAACAATTAAGTTTTGACTTTCTTTTCTTTAATTGGAAATGCCATTGTGAATGCAATATATTTCTCCGATAGCCCAGGTGACGTTTGGAACCGGAGAGCGACCGCCGAAGACGAATTCGACCACTAGACGAAAACACGGATGACGCCACAGGTATCGGCTACAGCTGCATCTCAGCCCACAAGCGTATGCACCGGAGATGCCCTGTAGGGGTTACATTTTTATAAAAAAAATTTTTTTTTTTTTCGAACAAATAAATAATTTTAAACATGTTATTAAAGCAAGTTTGAAGGGTCAGCAACAAATTAATTTAAATGATTGTTTTTTTTTCTTTTTTTAACGGAGAAGTGGGTTGTTTTTTATTGTTTTTCTTTTATTGGGAATTGAAATATAATTGTAAAAACATTTATTGAAAAGTTTGCCTAAGAAAATATAATTTTAATAAAATAATTTTGTAATGAAAGCAACATTGGATTTTTATAATATAGTTTGTTTTTTTTTGTTTTTTTTTTTTCCGAACAGATAAATAATTGTAAACATACAGAAAGTCTATCATCCTGATGTTATTTTCTGTAAAAAAAAAAAAAAAAAAATAGATGTCTTCATCAGTAATATTGTCAAGATTCATTTTCTCCAGTAATGTCGTTTTTACGTTTCTGGAAGTAATAAGTGTTAATTTTAGGTTAATTTATTATTTTCGTTTCCGAAAGTAATCGTTCTCCACTTTAACTTTTTTGTTATTTATTTCATGCTTCGGCCATAGTTTAAAATAATGGTATCTCCCTTACATTTGGACAGCAGGTGCGTGAAATAAAATGGCGTCTCCAATTTCAGCAATAAAGTGTAGAAGCACCGGGGTTTGTATTACTGTACACATATATTCGAAAAAGTTGTCAAAAAACAAATATTTAACAAATGTTATCAAAGGCAAGGTAAGTTACTTTTCTACCTAACTGGATATGTTTTTAGTGTTTTTATTTAATGTAACATGTTTATTCAGCTCAAAAAACATACATTCAACTTCCCAACATATTGCTATTACTTTTGCGCATGCGCAAATTCATTCATAGTTTGGAGTGGTTTAATTTTAAATCTTTTTTTATCTACCTATCTCTCGGTAGGGAATGCAGTTTGAAACGCTAAATGTTTTAGTTTCAATTTTAGCTGATGGCACAAAACTATTTTTTGTTTTAACTTTTGAAATCAGTAATATATATTAGGTACAATATAATATTCAATAGAGAATTTGTTCTATAATAATAAATATGAAATCTGCATGAATTAAAATAAATTTAAGCGTATTTTATGACTGGGGAAGACCCACTCCACCCCCCAGTCCCCACTACTCTAATATCTATCTATCATTCTTATTTAAAAAACAAATATTTATCCCCAATAAGGCAGGTTGTAACTGAAGAATAATGGCTACTGTGATAGAGGCCAGAATTATATGCAGGGGCAACTTGAGTCGGGAGTTGGGCAGAAAAGATGCTATATTAAAATTTTGTTAGTATGTCATAAAAAGTGAGCAGGAAGGGAATTGCAAAGGTTAGTGGTGAGAGGAAAGGAATAGAAAACCTTTCAGCATCTAGAGACATCTACAATGATGGGGTGTGATTTTGCTTCTAGTTAGGTGAGTCAGGAGTATTTATGTTGAGATGCTTTCTTTTGTTCTTGCCTTTGTCTTCCTTTGTATTGAACCAGTTGCCAAAGATTGAAAGAGAAAGGGGTAAATTGGGACAGGAGGAGGGATCAAAACTGACGATATGTAGAAAGAGAGGATGGAAGTGTTAAAAAAAGATGGTAAATTTAAAATATTTTCTATTTTGTTTATCTTTACTACATATGTAAGCTGAAAAATAAAAGATTTAAATGGATTAAGTTAATCTGCAATCAAATGTCAACGATTATTGTGAACGTAAAATGTTCCATTTTATTTTTCACGAAAACCCAAACAATTTATCTAAATTTCTTTTTTTAAAATATCTTGTTGAACTTAGAAATCTGTGTAAGACATGAGAATTTGCGTAGAATTTTGTTACAAACCGTTTATTTAATCCACAGTGATAACATACTCTTGTTTCATCTGAACATGTGTGTGCAAATATTGATCATGAAATTACACACAAATATTGATTATGAAATTACATACAAAAATAATTTTCAATCTAAATGATTTGGAGTTAATTTGCAATGGAATCCTTCCTATCTCTGCCTGCATCGTGCAAATATACTGGTAGAGCTGCTAAGGACATTAGAGAGAAGTTGGCTTAACTTTCAGGTTCAACAAGTGGTCAGTTTTCATTGGTGGAATCATAATTAGTTAATGGTGATGATCACAACAGTAAGACAGACAACTGTTACACACATGATAAATATTAGTTAAGAAGAGTGTTCAATAAATAATGCCCCTAACTACTGATACCAGTAGAACAATGAAGCTTGGCACCGTTATTAGTCTATCTCTACATAGGAACCTCTCAGAGTTATGCATTTCTCCCATCGTTAAATGCAACTCATAGAACACCTCAGGTTAATTCTCCAATCATGATTTGACTTTGGAAATCAAGGTTGCATCATCATTCAAAAAAAAGTATAATTCGTGTCGGTTGAATTTAGCTTGAATTCATCAATGTTATTGTTTTGGAAAAAAAAATCACAAAACTAAGTCTTTATTTTTAATGATTATTTTTATTTTTTTGTATTGCATGGAAAACTTATACCTATTTAAAGGAAAAAAAAGGAGTAAATTTATAGTTTCTCTGCAAAATATTGTGACTTTTTTTAAACTACTAGACTTGAAGAATCACTGTATATGGAGCGTTCAATAAGTAATGCCCCTGACCCATTTCTCATAGCAGTAGAGCAACAAAACTTGGCACAGTTATTAGTTTATCTCTACATAGGAACATATGTATGGCATAATCACGTTGACACACCAGTTCTCGTCAGATCAATGTTGAGCCTGGCTAGTACCAGATGATGACCATTTGAGAATTCTAGGCGCGGTATGTGCTTTCCGCTTATCTCGGCATTGTTTCCAGTCATCCTGAATCTCTTCTTGCCACTGGTATTCAACAATGTCGACTCAGGAGAGGTGTGATTTGAAGATTGCACAACTCTTGCTACAAAAATTTCACACACAGACATTCTTACAGTGGGTATCCATAGTCTGTCAAGACTGAAGGAAGCCTTTTTTTTACATAGGAACCACTCAGTTACGCACTTCTTCCATTGGTTTAATGCAGCTTTGGAGACTGTTTTTGGTCGAACACCTTGGATTGATCTTCCAACCATGATGTGACTTTGGAAATCAAGACTGTATGATCTGGGAAATGCTTTTCTTTCAAAAACAACCATGGCTGAGAAGAGGCGATAGTCATAAGATCAAGAAAATAGGGGGTTGGGAGAGGATATCATAGTTACACGCCTGTGCTTCTGATCTGGCAACCTGCGTATTGTGACCGAGCACATTGTTTTGCAGGTGGAAGATACATTTGCTGATCTTGCCCCATTTCCTGATTTTGATGGTTTCTCTTAATTTCTTCAAAATAGAAAGCATTATAGGCGTCTTTATTTGTAACTTTTGGTTTTGATGGTTTCTCTGGATTTCCCAAAAGTAAAGCATCATAGGTTTCTTTAATTGTGGCAGCTTTTGCCAAGAAATCTTCCTCACTACTCCATCCTAGTCCCAGAAGATTGTAAGCATGACCTTGCAAGCGGAGAGCTGCACCCTTGCCTTCTTTGGAGGTTAGGCTTAATCAAAGTGCTTTCTATGCATTAATTAGTGTTTCATCATTTGTATTTGGCCTTTTGAAAAACTTTGATTTATTATTAGTTCATAGTTATAATTTGCCACATAACCCATAGAGATATAAATCATTGCACATGCAAAATTTCAGCTAGATCAGAGAAGTGGAAGTGGGTTAGGGGCATTATTTATTGAACATCCCCTCACACAACAAACAAATTCTTTTATTAAGTTGTATATTCCATTTAGTTTGAAACTTTTGGAGCACGTGCAGGGGGTCATATTTTGCAAGGTTGTATGATGATGAATATGTTGGTCATTATTCCTGAAATAACGATTTTCAAAAGGTTTGCAAACAAAGTGTTCAAACTTTAGAATCTTGATGGCAATCATGTAATCGATTTTTAATGTATTAATTAGAAAAACAAATGTCTGTGTGTGTCATGTATGTATGTATATGTGTATATATATATATATATATATATATATATATACAGTGGGGAAAATAAGTGTTGGACACATCCCATTATTCTTTATTTAACACATTTTTTATGCAGCGAATGACACGAAAATTTAACAAGAAATAGTTTCTAATTTAACAATAACAAATAACTTTAGAAATTGGAACCTTTTAATGCATAACAAAAATTATATAATAAAAACGAGAATAGCCGGAAAAAATGTATTGGACACATTGTTTTAAATTATATTTTATTATTATTTTTTATAAATAATGCTGGAAATTGTTATTTGCATTTTAATTTGATGACACTATTATACGTTTTAGAAGTTTCTTGATTGTTGTAGACCATACTCTACGTCGTTGGAAAGTATTGGAACACGTTAGTCACCAGTAAGCCATCACGCGTGAAGGTTCTCAGAATGAGTAAACGTAAAGAACTCTCTCAAGTCGTCCGTGATAAGATTATTGCCGAGCACAAGAATGGAATTGGTTATCGGCGTATATCTACTCAATTCAAAATCCCTGTAAGCACCATAGGAAACCTTATTAGGAAATGAAAGGTGCATGACTCAACCGTGAACCATCCACGCACCGGACCTCCTCGCAAGATGTCGGATCGAGCAGTGAGAAAGATTGCACGAAAAGTTCAGCAGCAACCGAGAACCACACGAGGCGAACTTCAGAAAGATTTGGAAGAAGCAGGGATCGTAGTAACGAAACCAACGATTAGTAATGTATTTCGACACAATGGTCTTAAATCGCGTACACCTCGAAAGACACCATTACTAAAAAAATGTCATGTTAATGCTCATCTGGAGTTTGCAAGAGACCACTTATTGAAAACAGATGATTACTGGAAGAATGTGATCTGGTCCGATGATACGAACGTGGAACTTTTTGGCATTAACTCTGTACGTCGAGTATGGAGAAGAGATGGCACATTGCACAATCTCAAGAACACCCTCCCCACTGTAAAGTTTGGTGGTGGAAATGTCATGCTCTGGGGATGCTTCTCTTCAAATGGTACTGGGCCACTTCATATTATAGATGGAAAGATGAATGCAGCCAAATATCGAGAAATTCTTAAAAATAATCTCTTGCCTGCTTCGAATGCGTTAGGTATGCATCTTTCAGCAAGATAATGATCCCAAACATACTGCTAAAATAACCTTCGATTTGTTCGTACAGAACAAAATAGATGTTCTTAAGTGGCCCAGTCAATCCCCAGACTTAAATCCTATAGAAAATCTATGGAGAGAGCTCAAAATCATGGTCCACCAGCGAGATCCACGTAATATTCAGGATTTGAAGAAAGTATGTGTTGAGGAGTGGGCCAAAATCTCGCCTGAACGTTGTCACAAATTAGTTTTGTCGTATAGAAAACGTCTCGAAGCTGTAATAGCCAATAAGGGGTTTTTAACTAAATATTAGATGAAATTGTGTTAGTGTGTCCAATACTTTTTTTCCGGCTATTCTCGTTTTTATTATATAATTTTTGTTATGCATTAAAAGGTTCCAATTTGTTAAATTTTCGCGTCATTCGCTGCATAAAAAATGTGTTAAATAAAGAATGGGATGTGCCCAACACTTATTTTCCCCACTGTGTGTGTGTGTGTGTGTATATATATATATATATATATATATATATATATATATATATATATATATATATAGAGAGAGAGAGAGAGAGGTACTCATGCAGAGAGTGATCCGTGCTGAAATAATGTTATTATTTAAAAAGCCATTCTTAACATGGGAGGGGAGGGTGTTTTGTACCTATTCTGAACTTTAACCTTACAATTGAAATAAAAAACATATCATAAAACTTTAATTAAACGTGGAAATACGATTTAAAAAATAGCGCCGATCACACTGCATTAGCACCTATATATATATATATATATATATATATGATTTTGTGTTGGCGATTTTAGCGATATGCAATGAAATGCTGTTATTCATTTTTTTCTGCTACCTTAGCGTTTTTTGTTTTTAAAGAGCTATAAGCTCCTTTTGTTATGCATATATATATATATATGGATAAGTCACCCCTTATTTTTTATGGGACGTATTTATTTATTTTTCTTAAATATTATGTGCATAAAATGTATATCTATGGACATGTATGTTTCTGGCTTTCAGCCGTCATCAGTGTGGGTTAGGATTGAACGCATGACACCAGCATTTTATGCACATAATAATATTCAATAAGAAAAATAATTATGTCTCGGGCTATTCCATGGCAAATCATCCAGGCCATTTCACTTCCCCCCCCCTCAGAACTTTTTATCCTTTTGACACCTGTAAGATATACATAAGTTATGATGAACCGCCAAATTTCAGACCCAGCAATCGATGGGAACACTGTTTTTGAGCCAAGCCAAAATAAGGCCAATAGGACGAAAAAGGACTGTCGCGATGCGTCGTGACGGGACTACCCATCGTTACAAAATTGTAAATATTTTGAAAAGTATTTACTTTCTGGCCTAGAAAATTGCACCTAGTAGGGTTTTTTGACCAAGGAATCCAAAAATCAATGTTAGAAAGGCATGGCAGTTCATCTTGTGGAACATTTTGGCCATTTATATGCAGAGACAGCTTCCACTGGAAGACCCAAAAGGACATAACTTTAGGGGTCAAGAAAAGACAACTCTAGGGGTCAGATGATATCTGTTTTAATATTTAGATAGTCAAAAGATAGAACTTGCAGAATATATATTGGTTCATATTCGGTATATTATTCCTTCACATTGAAATTTAATGCTAAAAGGTGACAATTTTCCAAAAATCGTACTTGAAAACGCTCAATTTCTATCTAATGTTGCTAAATATAAAAAAGTTTTACGGCTGCCTGAGTGTAATTTAGAGATATATATGTGTTTATCTTATGATTTTATAGTTCAGTGATTAAATTACGTCATTTTGACATTCCTCAAAATATAAGTCCCCCTCAATAAATCGGGGGTAGGTGACAAGTCTACTCCATATCTGGAAAAATGTAGAGAATAATGAATTAAAAAGATGAACACAAAAGAATAATGAACTAAAGTAACGAACACGAAACTAAAACGTTACATATTTTCTAAATGTATTGTTTATATGAGTGAACTGGTTTTCATCGATTTTAAATTGTCGACCACTATTTGACGTACAATTTGGTGGGTGAATTTTCATAATGAATTTTCCAAACGGCACCCATGCATTATCCTCTCTATGTGGCCAGTGAAAGTTATTGCTCTGAGTTGGACCATGAGGATGCATGAATTTGCATGTGACGTCTTTATTTTCCAAATTCACTTGATCAACAATAAGGACTATCCACCAGTACCAATCAAACAGGCGTTCTGCATAGTCGTTTGGTTGAAGGAACATCTCCATCTCCTCTGATGAAGGCATCGCCGAGAAAGTATGGTTCTTGATCATGTAGCTCTTGTCAACACTGAGTTGTTTACCACTAATTGGAGTAGATGCTGGCTCAGTGATAACAGCTTCAAGTACCTGACACTGTGTTCCCTTCAGCATATCGCTTTTCCATCCTCTCCCGAACAGCAACCATATCCTATTTGTAAATTGAAAAGAAGAGGATTCCCTTCAGCTCCTCCTGACAGAACTTCTCCACTGCCTTGAATGTCAAGATCTGGTCATTAACAGGTCTCTGCAAACTGGTTCTTGCCATCTTCCATTTGACTGTACCTTCTATGCCATCGCAAGGGGACTTCCCATGATTAGTAGCAAAGAAGGACCACAAAGCATGGAATCCAAAGACAACATTGTGGTGGCAGAGGTTCATGAAGTTTTTGTAGTTCTTGTACTGACCTGCACACCCATCACTCCAGTACTTGAGACGTTTGATTTGAGGAAGATTCTCTTTAATGTGATCACATACCAGCTGTTGAAGTTGATGCACAAAATTAGTATCGTGGGTCAGATCATCTAAAATTATGCATAAACATTTGTGAACAAGTTTGTTCTCAGAGTTCTTGTAATAAATAACCACAGGATGCAGAGTACACTGTTCTTTGTTCCAGTGATACCCCTGCACTTCATCTTGGACAATGAAGTGATAATTCTCTGTGAAATCAAGCAGCAACAAACAAGTTTCACCATCCAGCTCATATTTCCTCATCTTTAGATACCGAGCTTGACTTTTTGCAATGTATGAATGTTTAGTGATGTGGTCAATTTTGTCCACCAACAAGTCAATAAATTCCTCTACAGGACATGAGTATGTGCATAATGTTGTCCGGGCAGTGCTGTCCCACTGAACAAAATCTATATCATTTGTAATCCCAAACTCCTCAAATTTTGCAGTAACATGTTCTTGCAAAGAACTGCTCATTGCGCAATTAGAACATCGATGCATCATGCATTCACGTTTCTCTGAATCACACGCTATCAATGATATCATGTCTTTGTATGTGGTGTTGATCAGAGGAAATTGTTCATGCTGTTCCTATTTTGATTTTCTATTGGTTCTCTGTCTCTTTCAGCTCTTATTGTTCTCTCCCTCCAATAAGTTTGTCCTCGTTGTTTAATTGTATGATTGATAACATTGCAATAAGCATCGATCATCAATTTAGTGTTTTGATGAATTTGACAACACACACACACACAGAGTGAGAACCAGATGAAGACACAGTGACTGATGTAATGTCGATTCAAGCACGTTAGGTTCACACTCTGCAATCTCATCTTCCAAGGATTCATCGTCATCTTTTGAATCCTTGTCTCCAGCCAGATGCAACTTTACTCGTTCATGACAGTTCTTCCATCCGGGAACAACAGCTTCATCATTGATTCTGAATTCCATGGAGCTTAGCCCTGCCGCCATAGCGAGTAATATGTTGTGTGTCCCATTAGGCTTCTTCTTCTTCTTAGTATGGAGTTTGAACGAGTCGATGCACTTACTTCCTTTCTGGAACAAACCATTGCTATACTTTCTCTCGTGGTACTTGCATATACTACCCAGATCACAGTTCTGTTCTAAACGAGCTCTCCAACGATAGACAGTTTGTTCATCTTGAGACAGTTCTGCAAATGATTTCAGTTCTACAGCAGTTTTATAAAATCATAAGATAAACACATATATACCTCTAACTTACACTCAGACAGCCATAAAACTTTTTTTATATTTAGCAACTGATTGAGTGTTTCCAAGTACGATTTTTTTTTTTTAAATTGTCAACTTTCACCATTAAATTTCAATGTGAAAGAATAAAATACTGAATATGAACCTATATATATTCTGAAAGTTCTATCTTTTGGCTATCTAAATATTAAAACAAATATCATCTCTGACCTCTAGAGTTGTCTTTTCTTGACCTCCAAAGTTATGCCCTTTTGGGTCTTCCCGCGGAAGCTGTCTCTGCATATAAATGGGCAAAATGTCCCACAAGATGAACTGCTACGCTTTTCTAACATTGATTTTTGGATTCCTTGGTCAAAAAACCATACTAGGTGCAATTTTTAGGCCAGAAAGTAAATACTTTTCAAAATATTTACTATTTTGTAATGATGGGTAGTCCCGTCACGACGCATTGCGACAGTCCTTTTTCGTCCTATTGGCCTTATCTTGGCTGGGCTCAAAAACAGTGTTCCCATCGATTGCTGGGTCTGAAATTTGGCAGTTCATTGTAACTTACGTATATCTTACAGGTGTCAAAAGGATAAAAAATTCGGGGTGGGGGTGAAATTTCGATGTTTTACTGGATTATTTGGCATAGAATAGCCCTCTCGTAAAAAATAAGGGGTGACTCATATATATATATATATATATGAATAACAAAAAGAGCTTATAGCTCTTCAAAAACTTGCTAAAGTTGCAAAAAAAATAACATTTCGATGTTGTTAATATCACTAAAAAATGCCAACAATAAATCTTTAATTTGAAAAGCAATAAAAAATCGTGCATTCATAGCGGTGGATCATCGTAGCTCATTTGGTTGCTGATGTCATGAGTTCAATTCTAACCCATACCGATGACGGCTGAAAGCTAGAATGATGCATGTGCATGGAAATACATTTTATGTACGTAATAATATTTAATAAGAAAAATAAATATAATTAGTGCTCTTTGAAATTCCAAAGTAATTTTGAAATGTGGATTAAAAATTTGGTTTACAATATAAAAGGCTACTGAGTGCATCAATCCTACATTAAATGTTTTTTATACAGAATTATGAGCATGCTATGTTTTAGATAGGATTTTCACGGTTTACGGTATCTTTTGTTTATTAAATTGTTAGCTGAAAGTACAGAATAGTTAAAAATGGCCTATCCCCTCCCCATGTTAATGTTATATAGTTGTTTCATTATTATTATTATTATTATTGTTATTGTTCGTTGTTAGGAAGTCTTATTAAAAGTGAGTCTTAGAGAGTCTTATTAACAGAGATGTTGCGTTCGTGTTATGAAAAGATTCATATATATAAAATGTTCATACTTAGAGTGAGGAGACAGTGTTGAGACAGTCTTAGTGTTCACATTGTAGATATGAGATGTAGAGACATTGTGTATGTGAAGACATTTTAAAACACAGGATATATAAGACATATAATGACAATTTCACTTTACCTTTTGGTAGAATTACAACACAAAGACGATGTTTATAAAAACAAATGACGCGTTTATTTCCATGGACCGGTCGGTGGTTTTCTTAGTCAGGAATTCAAAGTTTTACATTCTATGTTTCAAAGGTGACCGTCTCGCTTCCAGACGTTCGACTATCCATCTCTGGACTCCAGACTGTCATCTGTCATCCTCAGACTCTCTCTGCTTAACTCTAAAGTTTCTAACTATATCGAGAACTTCCCATTTTCCATGACGTCATACACATGTTAAAACATGTCTTCTTTCACGTGTTCTGAAAATGCGTGTCCAAAACTTTTTCCTTTGTTTACAAAAGGAATTTTAACTTATATTTCCAGTAACCTATATTTCCAATATGTTAAAAGCATGTTTATTAAATTATCTTATAGTTGCATTCCTCAATTCAATTTAATAACAGAATTGACAAATGCACATTCCTTTTCTTAAAACTATTTTATCTCTAAGCTAAACAATGGTTTGTTTTTACATTCCATTTTCTAATTCTCTCTCGTAATCTATTTCTAAACCTAAATTACGAGGTTCGAATTTCATCTATTCTATTTCATTTTCATTTTAACTAAAACTCTATTTTTATACTTACATGAAAAGGGGACAGCCCTTATCATGTAACATTAAGAATGGATTTCCAAATATGTTATTTCAGCACAGTCCGTATTCTGCATAAGTACTCATTTGTTTGCACTAAACAAATGAGTACTTATGCAGAATAACAGACTGTGTTGAAATAACTTAATTGTTTAGAAAACCATTCTTAACATGGGGAAGGGAGGAGGATATTTTTAAAAACTTTTTTGTACTTTCACCTAACAAAAATAATCCTGTATAAATACCAAAATTAAAAGGTGGCTTAATATTTGTAAATAAACCATATCCCTATTTTGTAGCTTGAATGAAGATTCACTCCTGTACAAAAGAAAAGTATGGTTTGGATTAAAGTTTTGGGGCAAAAGTCAAGTGTTGTTATAATATGTCTTCCTATTTCAGTAGCTTCTTTCCAAGGACTGTAGGATTGTGAAACTCTTTCCCTGCTGACTGTTTTCCTCCTTTTCAAGACAAAGATCAATAAACATTTCTTTTCTTTGCACTAATCATCTGTTAAATGTTAAAAAACTTAAAAATAGGTTTTTGTCCAGCATTCTCCCATATTAAAACTAAAATAAACAAATTCTGTATAATGTGTCTGGGACAAAACGAAAATATTGTTCCAAAAATCACATAAACTGATCAAGTAATTTTATTTTAAAATAAGAAAATCAAATTTTTATGAGTAACAGAAAAGCAACAGTTTTGTCCGCCATTTTGAAAACAATCTTTGAAAATATAAATATATATATATATATATATATATATATATATATAAACAAAGGGAGATAACTCAATAATTCAAATTTGTGAGATTAATTTTTACATGATTTTTGGAATATATTTTTGTTTCATCAGTATGTACATGATATAGATTTTTCTTTATTTTTGTTGGGAGTAATTCTGGACAAGAACCTTAAGAATTCTATTTTTAATGTTGCCATTTTGTTTGTTACTTTTTCAGATTTTATCAACTTTTGATAAAGATTGGATGTCCTATGTTCGAATAATCGTTGATGGCGGGGATTATGTTGGTTTTGTGCGTCCAGATGGTACCTTTAGCATTGGAGGTATTCCGTCTGGATCTTATGTGGTTGAGGTCACGCATCCAGGTTTCCTGTTTGAACCCGCGCGAGTAGATATCAATTCCAAGGGCAAAATTCGTGCACGGCGGGTAAATAATCTTCAGCCGGCTTCCGTGAAAACGATGACGTATCCGCTTGAATTTAGAGAAAGAGGACGATCAACTTATTTTCAGGTTTGTTAACTATATTTCTTCTTTTTTTTTTTTTTGGTGTATGTTGCAAGGTTAGTCTTGTGTGGTTTTGAAAATGTCAGATTGTTTTTAAGTAGGAGGCCTCCGCAACAATGCTTCCCTATGGCGAAGCTCCTCTCCTTTAACAATTATAAGAAACCTTTCCAATCACTGATTGTTACCGTGTGCAATAGCACCTTGTCTGAGAGTCCAACAAAGCAGGTATTTTCATGAGGCCTCACCAACTACCAACTGAGATGATTTATCAGGGTATGACACTTAGATCCACAGCTGAACGATTTAGAGCAGTGTTTCTCAACCTTTTTCCTTTTTTTCCTCAATGGACCCCCTCAATTACTATTAGTCATGGTGGTGGGGGGGGGGCGAAGATCAGATAGACAGTATAATAGGAAAACGACTGTCTGAGGCGCATATTTAAAATAAGTACCAATCACCTATTTTTTTTTTTCCAAGGCAAGTTTATGGAAATTTTTGGAAATCTAGTAAATATATTCAAAGTCTACTTCAGCATTTTTCACGTCAAATAAAAATTACAGTAGAAATTAAATTCTTAGTAATAAAAGTCATTATGAGTTGGTTTTATTGATGGACCATCAATATATCATTGTAGAACCTCAATTTGTTATATTTTGCTTCTGGATCCCCAGAAATATTCCATGGACCCCGGTTGAGAACCCCTGATTTAGAGTATATGTAAGGACCAAGCATGACCATCTATCCTGATGCTCTCTGGATGCAGTGCAGGAGTCTTGTAAGGTGCTACTATTGTACTCAGCACTATATGTCAACTTCTTAATAACCGTTAACAAGGGCTATAATCCAGCTATAAAGCTGGATTATAGCCCTTGTTTTTTCTTGCTAAAAATTGTCATCGCGTGTAAATTAAAACTGAAACTATCGAGTCAGCCAACCTTTCAAAAAAACTAAAAAGAAAAAATTAAATTTTTTTTATTAAACCTGAGTTCTGAAATATATTTTTTTAATTTTCAAAATGACTTTGTAAGTTTAAACAATGGAGCAGCATTTGTAGCATACAAGTAGTACTATTTAACTAATTTTCATATTGTGATGGCAGCCATCTTGAATTTATCAGGTTGAATTGATTGCGGAATTTATTGTGTATATTTGTTGTCTCGTTTCGCAAATACAACCAGGTTTGAATGTAATATCATCTGCTATTAAAGATGGTAAACTTGTTGCAGTTTTGTGCCAGTCACATTAAGAAATCGTTAAGCATTACTAATCGAAACAAATATTCTGTTGAATGAATAAAATTTACAAATTTATTTTAAAGTGGATACCTAAATTATTTGCGGGTAATTTGAAATATAAATAAAATTATCAAATTTTTAAAAGAATTACCTGAAATTCCAACAATAGAATTTTCAGTATTTTTTTTCTGTTTCTGAATTTTGAGTTAAAGATTTATTATCAAAATTATTTGTGTTACTATTTTCATCTTGGTTGTTATTTTGATCCGCGACAAAGTAGGGATTGGACCTAGTAATTCATTCTGGTTCGTTTGTTCACACTTCTCTCAATAACCATGCTATGGATTTTTTTAAATTTTGCACAAACATTAGTAATGGGAAAGTAAATTTTTGCCAGAATGGATTTTTCAAGATAACTCTGGTTACCCCATTAGGGGTAAATTTATACCTACTTCTTGAATTTAAAAAAAATTATATTGAATCGGGTTATATATATGGAGAATTTAAAACTGAACCTTTTTTAAAAAAAAAGGAAAAAAAAAAAAAAAAAAGTGGTGCTTGTCCAGAATTCCCCCTACAAAAAAATAAATAAAAATCTGTATTATATACATACTCATAATGAAGAAATATCATACACCAAAAATCACATAAATTGCTCAAGTAGTTTTATTTTTATAAAGAAAACCAAATTTTGTGGCTAAGCAAACAGCAATGATATTGCGATGCCATCTTGAAAACAGACTGAAAACAAGGGAGAGAACTTCACGTATTACAAACTTGTAAGATTTTAGAAAGTCATTCTTAATATAGACATTGGAAAAACTCAAATTTGCCTATAAATAATTTTCTTTATGAAAATAAAACTACTTGATTTTTGGAATAAGATATCTTTCCGTCATGGGTATGTACATCGTACAGATTTTTCTTCCTTTTGTGTTTTGATATAAGTACAAATTCTGGACAAGCACCAAAAATTTTTCAAGTTCGGTATCATTAGTTGTTTTTAAAAAAACAGTTCAGTTTGGAATTCTGTGTAGTTCCAGAGTTCAATATAAAGATTCTTGATTGGTGTATTCAGTTTTTTGGGGTTTTTTTTTTTTCCAATTTTCACCCAAAACAAGGTACAGTGCCACTTTGAAGTAGGAGGCTACTATTGGGGACATAAGTTGCAGGGTTATTATGAAGGGGGATGAGCAGCAAGATGTCTGTTCGCATTACACTTGAACTTCTGCATGTCAGTACAGCTGGGAAAGCAGAATCCTGGAAGGGAGTTCCAAAAACTTACAGTTCTGGGGAAGAAACTATTGGAGTAGAAGGCTTTCTTACATCTAGGGATCTCTACTGTGGAGGGGTGGGATTTAGCTGCTTGTCAGGTTTGTCGAGGGTATTTACGTCGAGGGGTACAAGTGCTTGTAGTTCGTCAGAGCATTCACCATTAAAATACTTGTAGAACAGGCAGAGGGATGCAACATTTCATCGATGGGATAGAGGCTGAAGCTTAGATGACAGTTCAGGGCCTATCAGGTTGGCGACTCTCTTTTGAACCATTTGTCCAGGAGTGAGAGACAAGTAGCAGATGCACCAACCCAAATGTGACAACAGTACTCCATACATGGACAAATGGTAGACTTATAGAGGTACAGGATACTTTCTAGCATGGTAGAGAGAGCCCACCTTCTTCGCAGCAGCCTTGCCAATGTTCTCAATGTAGGTCTTCCAACTCATGTTCCCTGTGAACGTTAAGCCGAGGAGTTTAAAAGAAGTACTTTCAGGTAATGTGTGATGGCAGCCATTGCTATTGGTGGTTGAGAAAGTTTCTTGTAATTGTTGAAGGAAACAAGCTTAGTCTTGGCAGCATTGAATGTGACCATCCATTTTTGTCCCCATTTCACTACAGATTGGAGGTCATCCTCTTGTGTTTTTGCCATTTCCTTAGATATGTGTTCATTTGTTTTCCCCTCGTACCTGCTATAGAGCATAATGTCATCAGCAAATTGATACAGACAATTTTATCAGGGAGGTCATTTATGAATATTAGGAATAATAAAGGTCCAAGGATTGACCCCTGAGGTACTCTTGCATTTATATCATATTGCTTAGATGTACGACCATCAAGAACAACTTGGATTCTTCTCTTAAGAAGGATTTAATTAAGTTATGTATTCTTCCAGTGATACCATATGATCTGATTTTCCTGAGAAGATCTTCATGCCACACCCTGTCAAAAGACTTAGATATATCTAGAGCAACCACTCTACTCTCCCCTGCTTTGTCCAATGAATGGTATATACTTTCAGAGATTACAGTTAGGATATCTGCTGTAGAACGGGCTTGCCTAAATCGATATTGTTGGTCGGTCAGAAGTTTAGTAGCTGTAAGGTGATGGACTAGAGCTTGATTAATTATGGACTCAAATATTTTGTCGAAAAGCGGGAGGAGGCTAATGGGGCAATAAATTGATGGGTCAGTTCTTTCGCCAGAAGTTTTGAAAACTGGTACCACAGAAGCAGTTTTCCAGCAGTCAGGAAAGCAAGATTCATTAAGGCATTTGTTGTAAAGTTTGGAGAGAACTAGAGCAACCTCAGCGGAGCATGTTTTTAATAGAGATGAGATCGGGTCCACATGCTTTCGAGGTGTATAGGTTTTTTATGATACTATGCACCTGAGAAGGGGTGATCATCTAGTATGACATCTGTCTGCAAAGGAAAGTTAGGGAGGAAGTGGTTTGCCGGGTCAAATGTGGAGTTTGAGGCAAACCAACTGGCAAGCATGTCAGCCATTTTGGTTGCCGTACAAACAACCTCATGATTGTTTGATAGTGGGGGAATTGTTGATTACCTATTATTTACTAAACTGTTGTAGATTTTAAAAAAAATCACGGGTTCCTAATTTCTGTGCTTCGATGCATTTTCTGGTGATTTCAGTATATTTTCTCTTAGCTGTCGCTATTTTATTATTTTTATTAATTACTTCTAGCTTCTATAAACCTCTGTCTGTTTGAACTGGACTTATGTCGGTTAAATCTGTGGTACACATGCTGCCTTTGAGCAATGATAGCTGTACAAGTAGAAGTAGACCATTGGGGAGAGTGGGGCTTGCTATAGAATTTCCGCGTAGAAACATGTGCTTCAATTGCAGTTTTGAACCAATCAGTGATCTCATTTGTGCACTGTTCAACAGAAAGAGAAAAGTTATTTCCGCATGCGGCATCTCTGATGAGATCACTGATGGCTTCCCAGTCAGCCTTTTTGTAATACCTCGTTGTTTTGAGCAGTGACTCTTCAGTTTTGAGTTGAGAATTTAGGGCGATTTCTACCAATATCACAGCGTGATCAGCATTTTGCGGACTGTTATCCTCATTTTTATAGTTCTTGTTTCACCTTCGGGGGGCTGTGGCGCAGTGGATAGAGGTGGTGAGTCTCTACTATGGAAGGCAGTAATTACTGGGGATACAGTTACAAGACTAAGCATTCCTATCCTGTTGCAGTTAACCACCTGAAGAAGGCCAGAGGATTAGTTGGCCGAAATGTAGTAAAATAACAACTATGAAGATTAGCATAATAGTCTGCAAAAATGATAACACAGATTATGAGCCTCAGCTCAAAGGATTCGTAAAAAAAAAAAAAGAATATAAAGAATCTCGAGTGTAAAGTGATGCAACCTGAATAAAGTTGAAGGTCACCTTGGCTGAAATTTTGTAAAAATAGCAACCAAGTTGAGAATGGTAATTCAAATGATTCAAATAATCAATCCTAATTTGAAACCAATTCTTTAATGTCAAAATCTGTAGAGAAAAAAAAAAAAAAATTTCATGTGATTTTTTTTTTTTTTTTTTTTTTTTCAGATGCGTGAGCAATGGCGTATCACGGACTTCCTGTTCAACCCGATGGTGCTGACAATGATCCTGCCACTCTTGATCATCATGGTCCTGCCAAAAATGATGAACGCTGCCGACCCCGACACTCAACGAGAGGTCCAGACCCAGATGAATGCCCTCAATGCCAAACAGAATATGCCAGACTTGTCAGAATTTTTTACTTCCCTTTTTTCAGATGGCAAAAAACCAACCAAATCAAAATCATCGTCAAAGAAGAGATAAAAAAAAAATTTAAAGCAAAAAAATGACTGAAATTTTTGTAATCATAAAAAAAACATTTACAATTGACTATCCAGAATTGAAAGATACACAATGCACTGATTATCTTAATCCCCCCACCCCCACTGTCTTTATTGTTTGTTTTTTTTTGTTTTCATCACATTTTCTTTTTTGCTCCATTGACTCCCGTTCCTTCACCTTCCAATTAGACCATAAGAGTTAGTTGATTTAACAACTTTTTTTTACTTTTTTATTATTTAAATCCTTTGAGATGACTAATTATTTAAATCCTTTGAGATGACTAATTATTTAAATCCTTTGAGATGACTAATTATTTAAATCCTTTGAGATGACTAATTATTTAAATCCTTTGAGATGACTAATTATTTAAATCCTTTGAGATGACTAATTATTTAAATCCTTTGAGATGACTAATTATTTAAATATTTTTATTTATTTGTGGATTGTTACCCTCATCTTCATAGTTGTTTCACGTTTCGGCCAATTATTCCTCTGACCTTCTTCAGGTGATTAATCACAACAGAATAGGAATGCTGTCTTTTAACAGTTAAGAGACTTATTATTGCTATCCCATTATTGTTAACCACCTGAAGAAGGCCACAGGATAAGTTGGCCGAAACGTGGTGAAACAACAAGTATGAAGATGAGGATAACAATCCGTAAATAAAAAATCTTTTTCAAATCAACTTTGAATAAGTTAAATTAGTTGAACCTTAATGAAATAAAAACTGACACCATATTGTAGAGTCGTACAATTTATTAATTTAAAAAATCCTCTAAAATTGTAAAAAAAAAAAAAACGTTTGATGAAAAAATTGTTGAAATTATACACTTTATTTGGGCTTATTATTAAATTGGAAAGAACAGGATATCCTCTCTCCCAAAAAAACAAAATACCACCCATGGAATCGTTAATAAAATCCACAATACTTTTTCCAATCCAATTATATTTAGTACAAATTATCTTCTCTCTATGCCTGACTTGTCCACCAAATTTCAGCAGTGAATGTCCAACAGTCTTTGTCTTATTGCCATTCGATGATAAGCACACTTGGATACAATGTGAATACTTGTCAATTACTCTAACACATTCCCTTCTCGGCATTGTCCTGGTTTCGGTTGTGATGGTTCTATTCCATTCAGGAATGGTTTGAGAATGCTTTGAGAGGCATTATTTTTTAGATATTCCTACAGAATTAAGATTTGGTGAGAATAAAATCCATTCAGGATCACACTTCTACTGATGAGACAATCAACAAAGTTTATTTGTGCCAAATATGTTTGAATTTTGGAAAGGATTGTGAATGTTATTATTTGATGATTCCAGGGATTGTATTTCTTAAGAGATTCCGGAACTTTTTCATTTTGCTTCTTAAGGATTTTTATACATGAAACCTTGATATAATTATTAAATTTTTCAAATTAATATATATATATATATATACTAGCAGGGTTGAGTGAAGGGCAGTGTGAACTAAGGATTAACTTTTATAGGAACATTCATTTTCAATGGGATTTTTGCTCTTCTATTTTTCCTATGAATAAAACATGGCTCATCAAATTCCCTATAACATCTTTGTTCTGAATTTCGTAAAAATCGTATCGATAGGTTTTGAATACATAGATGAATTTATTTTTCATGATGGTGTTCTGCCCCTTTGCATCAAATGAATTCAAACTAAATATAGACCACATTATTCACCATTAACCCTAGAAGTTACATTCCAAAATTCATAATCAGTTTATTAGATTTGAGTTGACACCACACAAACATATAAACAAATATGCACATAGCATTGCAAGAGCAGGGCGGGGCAGTTCTTTGATTTATACAGATTGTGTCGTCACCTTCTCCATCGACAGAAAACAGTTGCTTGTCTTTCTGAAGAAGTTGGTAACATCTAGTTGTAAAGATGGTCATAATGTTGATCTTTTCCTCTCCCTTTTCATCTTGGTGACTGGAAAAATAGGAGCAAGCAAAAAAAAAAAAAATGAACAATAAATAACTCCATTATTTGCTCTGGGATTTAATTTACTCCTTACAATAGCAGTAATTCAGTTCAAATTAAATTTCTTAGGGTAATCTTCAACAGTATCTTCACCTTCCAAACCTCATAAGGTGGAAGAAGGCTTGAAAATCTGTTTAATCACTTTAATGCCTAATTTCCCTGGGGCATGGATGTTGCCTTTAACCTCCTCTCTCATCTAGATTGTTTGTCATCTTTTTGACTCAGCAAAAATGGCTGTTTATCTCTTTGAACTCTGAAATATTTGGTGACGTAAAGATGGTTGTAGTGCTGATGTGACAGCCATACCGGTGTTAATCTTTTCCTCTGCCTTCTCATCTTTGTGACTGGAATAATAGAAGCAATTAAAAAGAACAACAAATAACTCCATTATGTGCTCTGGGATTTGATTTACTTCTTATAATAGTAGTAATTTAGTTCAAATTAAAATTTAAAGGAACAAGTCAAGTATTATAAGGTCAGTTGTCCTCCTAAACCAAAAGAACCTGGAATTTTTTTTTTATTTTATTATAACTAAATTTTGAAGTTCCTTGAAATGCCTTATAAAAAATTTTGTTAAATTCTTTCTGCTTTCATAAGCGCGATAGTTTTCAGTCCATTTATGCTTTTATGAAAATCCTGACACTTTATATATATATATACACACACACACCCCGTTCCCATAACCGAAATTGTGATGATTACAATAAAGATGAGGGTGTTATTGATTACAAGTTTCAGAAAATTCCATTTTCATTTTTTTTTTTATTTATTTTTTTCTTTCAAAAACAAATCAAATAAAACCAAAAAAAAATCTTGGAAAAATGTTAAAAGGCAAATTTTCCTTGAAAAACCAAAAAAAAAACAATTAAATTTTTTATTTGTTTGTTGTGAATGTTTTAGTAATTTTTAGTTATTTTTGCTCCAATCTCCTCATCGTAATTTTAATATTTTTTGGTTCTTGTCCAGAATTTCCCCTAAAGAAAAATTTGAATGATGTGCGTATCCATGACAAAACGAAGAAAACCATATTCCAAAACTCGCGTAAATTAATCAAGCAGTTTTATTTTTAAATAAGAAAATCAAATTTTATGAGTATCAGAACAGTGAAAGTCTTGCCGGCCATTTTGAAAAAAAATCTAAAAAAAAACAAGGGAGATAATTCAACAATAATTTATACCTAATAGATTTAAGTTGTGATATCTTACAAATTCCTATTAATTGCTTAAAAATGAGTTTCTTTCTACTTGATCAATTGACATGGTTTTTGGAATATGATATTTTCTATATGTCACAAGTATGTACATGGATATTTTTCTTTATTTTTGTTTTTGATATAGGGTGATTCTGGACAAGAACCATTTTTTTTATTTATTTATTTGGAAAAACAAAAAACAACTTGTCTATTCTTCTGGAGAATAATAATTTTGAAGTCAGATCTGTTTCTTGTTCAAATCTGGGTTCTTCCATCTGATCTGAAAATGATCCCCCAATGAGGTTTGACTTCTTTAAATTGGATACAAAGCCATTTTGTTGACTTTTGCAGTCGTTTCATTGTAACCTTTTTTTTTTTTTTGCTCAACATACACCTCCAAACACTCGGGCAACGCCGGGCTGAAATGCTAGTTAATAAAAAATACTTTTGAAATTGAATTAGTGTTTGTGTACTAGCAGTACTTTATTTTTTATTTCACCCCAAACAAGGCATAGTCCCACTTTGTTGTAACAAACTAGTATTTGGGACCAAATCTTGCATACTAGTGGCGATGCAGTCGCTAAAGGCGTTTTTGATATTGCTTAGGTTTTTTAGGCATTTCTCACGCAGAAAGTTGCTTGTAAAAGTGGTAGTCGGTAGGTGAGAGGTCTAGTGAATGAAGCAGAATTTCATAGCCTAATTCGTTCAACTTCTGCAAGTAATGTTTAACAACATACAATCGAGCATTGTCATGGAGAAGAATTGAGCCTTTTTTTGAAGTTTCTGATGCATTTTATCCATTTGTTGGCGATACTTCTCTGTCGTAATGGTTTCGCCTGCATTAAAAAATCTAATGGCTGAGACCACAACCACCAAATAGCCAGCATGACCTTCTTTTGGTGCAACTCTGTCGTGGAGCTCCGTCGATGGTCTAACCACTGATTGTCGTAAAGAACCCACTTTTCATCGCAAGTCACAACCCGGTTGAAAAACGGGTCATTCTTGTTGCATAAAAGAAGGGAAGATAATACTTCATAATGGCGTTTCTTTTGATTGTCGTTCAATTCGTGAGGCACCAGTTTATCAAGTTTGTCTTATCTTTCTCAAGTGGTTGGAAATTGTCGTACACGTTACGTCTTATTCAGAAGCAAGTTCTCGAGCAATTGTGCATGGCTTGGTTTCGACTAAGGCTCTTAATTGATTGTTGTCAGCATCCGATGACCGACCACTACACTCATCATCTTCAAGACTCTCATCGCCGCAACAAAATTTCTTTAACCACCATTGTGCTGTGTGTTCAGTAGTGGTTTCTGGACAAAATGCTTTGTTGATATCATGAGCTGTTTGAGCAGCGTTTTGGCCTAGCTTGAATTGAAATAAAATTGTGCAAATTTGCTTTTTTTTTTCCATCTTGTATTCAACATTCTGAAAAGACAATTGTTTTAAACCGATTGTAATTTAAATGATTAGATAGAGCGAAAAATGTTCTTTAAAATGATGCATAATGAAAACTTATTTGAAAATACATCATTTAAAAATTCCACCAGAACATTGTCAACCTACTAAAAGAATTTATTGAAACTAGGACGATGACTAATGTGCATTTATGAAATCGTCACGCCTTCAAATAAATTGAATATGTATTTGTCACTGTACCATTTTATTGTTAATTCATTTCTCTTGTAAAAACCATGGAGTAACTATAAATAAGATATATTATAAGAGTAAATGTATATTACATATCAACTGGCAAAAGTTTCACTCAATTTTTTTTTTTTTAGCGTATTAGAGAATGTCAGCATGCATATTTAAAAAGAAAAAAGTTTTTTTTTGTTTTTTTTCAGAGAAACACAAAATGTGTATATGTATGCAGCTTAATCATACTGACACCCCAATTCTAATTCGATCATCAGTTAAGCAACCTTGAGCCTGGTCAGTACCAGATAGGTGACCAATTTAGAAGACTAGATGCTGTATGTATGACTTCAACACCTCCCTGCAAGAACTGCAAAAAAAAAAAAAAAAAAAAAAAAAAAAAAAAAAAAAAAACCGAATGTCATTTCTTCTAACCAGGATATACATGTGACTAAGGTCCGCTGGTGAATTTAATATTTCCATGACACTTCCTCCTCTGTAGGAATCCGATTCAACTCACTTAGGATGAATGCTGTCAGATATATCATAATGCAGTAAGAGTTCCTTTGGGGCCAAATGAGAGATTTTCAGATTTGTAAACATAACGCCCATCGAAACATGCACAGTTCTGATGCCTTGAACTTTTATTCTTTACAAACACTTTGTCTCGAGTTGTAAATTAAAAAAAAAAATTTAGATTCTTGTCCAGAATAAGGAATGTTATTGTTGGAATTTTCCAAGCAATTTATATAAAATGACTCAAGATGCTAAACAATTTCTTGATTTTTTTTTTTTTTTTCTTTCTTTCATGCAAACACTGACCAATTTTTTCAATGAAAAAAATATATTCTGTTATTAGAAAAATCAATTGAGAAAAATTTTTATTGTTAGGAAGAAAATACAATGAATTGGACAATTTTTATGAAAATGCAAACAAAAAAAAACACACATGAATTATTTTTTTATTTAAATTAATTTTTCTGATTCCTCCTTTTATCATGATTTTATGCTTTTCTAAAAAAAAAAAATCTCGTTATAAGCTAAGTTTCATGAATTAATATTTAATTTTGGATAACAAACAATTTTTAAAGTTTTTATTTGTGAGCTGTTATTCTCATCTTCATAATTGTTTCACCACGTTTCGACCAACTCATCCTCTGGCCTTCTTCAGGGGGTTGTTTACCGCGTCAGAATAGGAATGCTAAGTCTTAACTGTATCCTCAGTAATTACTGTCTTCCATAGTTGTTGTCTCACCACGTTTTGGCCAACTAATCCTCTTGAAGAAGGCCAAAGGAATACTTGGCCGAAATTTAGTGAAAACAAAAACTATAAAGATGAAGATAACAGTCCGCAAATAGATAAATACACAAATTACTCATCTCAAATGATTACAAAAAATAATATCTAAAACTAATTTTTTATGATTTTTTTTTTTTTTTTTCAAATCAAGATAAATATTTAGTTTTTTAATAAAACGATAGCAAACGTTTTCTTCCTGGCTTTTTTTCTTTGGTTGTTGTGTTTCATTGGCTCAGTATTTTGGCATTTTACATCAACTGCTGGGAAAATTCCAACAATAGCACGGTTCTTATACTGCATAAGTACCGAAAAGTTATTCTTTTGTATGAATAGACATTGTCATTCATTTGATAACGTCCTTTTTGTCTTAAAAATACAAAACTTGGATGAAATTTCAAATATTTATTATCCCTAAAATTAATTACATTTAAATATATACAAAATGTCTTATTATTTATTTTCCGTCGATGATGGTGGCAATGCCGTTGGCGTTGTTGTTTCTTCCGTGTTTTCTGGCAGTGGTATCCCCGTTAAAGCTGAGCTGATCGGCGAGAGGACAGGTGAATCTAACTTTCTCTGCCGAAGTTGTTGATGTTCAAGGAATACTTTCATCATTCGCTGGTTGAAGGAAACGTAGCGGAGAGTACACGCTTCAATGCAGGAAATCTGAAGAAAAGAAGAAAAAAAAATACAATGGAAGATTAACATTTTTATGGATTAACCCATTTATAACAGTTGATGCTACCAAGACTAAACTTCTTTCCCATAATAATTACAAGAAACCTTCTCAGCCACGCATTGTCATGGCTAATAATACACTACCTGAAAGTACTTTGTTCAAACTCCTTGGCTTAACATTCACAGGGAACAGGAATCAAAATAAATACATTGAGGTCATTGCCAGAGCTGCTGTGAAGTAGGTGGATTCTCTATCTACCGTGCTAGAAGATTATTCACACCCGAGAGTATCCGTTTCATATACAAAGCCACTATTCGCTTATGCATGGCGTACTGTTGGTACATCAGCCACTTGTATTTCACTCTTAGACGGCATTCACAACAGAGTAATCAACTAATAGGTTCCACACTAGCAACCACACTCCAACCTCTGTCCCATCACCAAAATATTGCATCTCTGTGGCTGTTTTACAACTATTTTAATAGAATGTGCTCTGATGAAACCGAAGCTCTTGTACCCCCACAATGTACTCCTGACAGGCAGCAAAATCCCACCCTTACACTGTAGAGATCCTGAGATGTCGGAAAGTTTTTTAATCTGATAATTTCTTTCCTCGCACTGCTAGATTTTGGAATTCCTTTCCAGGTCTCCATTTCCCTGACTGCACTGATATGCAGAAGAAGCTCAAGTATAATGTGGAAAGATATCTTGCTGCTCAACTCCCTACATAGTGATCCCTGTAAATTTGGTCCAAAATAGTAGCTCCTTACATCAAAGTAGCACTGTGCCTTGTTTGGAGTAAATTAACTAAAAATTGAGTTTTGCTAAATTGGCCCAAAATTTAAGAAAATAATTACCTCTTCTTATGATTTGAAATCTACAGGGTTTTTTTGTTAATTTTATTTGAAAACAATTTTAATAATTTTCTACCTTATCGTTTTTTGTAATTTTTGGATATCTTCATTATTGCTACATGACAATTAAGTAGATACAACTGGTTTTACTTGAAATTCGATATTATGATTTTCAAATTTTGCTATTATGAAAAAAAAAAAAACAATATTTCATTTGTAACAAGAAAAGTGAAGCTTCATTTATACACATTTCGATCGTTATCATTTCAGGTTTTAGAAAATCCAAAGTTTTCTGGTTTTTCTTGTTTGGTTCATTTATAATATAAAGCTCACCTGTCTGTTTGAATGTATGTATGAATGTATGTGTGTGTGTATATATATATATATATATATATATATATATATATATATATATATATGTATATGTATGTATGTTTGGGGTGGAGAGATCTCCCGTAAGCCGTGGTGAAGGCAACCTTTCTAGGAGAAGCAAATCTGATTTAAAAAAACATAACGCAGAAGACCATTACCCACATTAAGCTGGTCTGCAGTTTAATTTGTTGCTGGCTATCTTGCTCTTGCTTGTTGCTGGATCTCAACATTTTGAACCGAGAGAGAGACTTAGCTGTCGTATAAAGCTAAGACTCTGTAACATCATATTTGTATAGATACTTTCTCAGGCATTTGGGCTCATGGATTTTAAATGTCTGAGGGAGTGGCACTCGTCTGACAAGACGTTGCAATCATCATATGTATGTATACATGTTTGTATCTATCGCAAAAACTTTGAACAGAGGCGGCAGATTTTCATGAGGTCGCTATCATTTTGAAGCTTGGCCTTTGGACAACAAATATCGAAAAATTGGCCCAAAACATTAATTCCTTCACCTTCGACTGGGCACTTTTCTACAGGGAGGAGTCGCTTTTTTTACCAATATTTTCGAAATTCATCCCCTTTTTTCAATTGTCTAGCCTTAATTTAAACCTATATTACTTCCGGTTTGGCGATGGGCACAACAGCTAACGCGTCACATTTTTTTCACTTTCTTTTCCTCCTTCGCAGTACAGGTTTGAGCCTATCTGCCTACTACCCCCCATTTTTTTTTTTTTTTTTGGCCAACCAACAGTCTTACACACAACTCCACTTTCTTTTCCGCCTTCACGTCACATGTTCAAGCCTGCCTGCCACCTACAACTTTTTTTTTTGCTCAACACACTAATAATAATTGTGAAAATGAGTCACGTTTATAACGAGACATTAATGATGACTTATTGAAGTCGAAAGCTTGGGCATAAGTAAATCATTTAAATTTTGAATTTTTCTGCATTCTTGATTTTCTTTTTTTTTCTTTTTTTTACAAAGGAGTCACCACTTATCAAGGCCCAGAGGCCACTCGAGGATAAGGATTAATAAGTGTACAGTGGTTAATGGGACAGTGTCGTAATAATTGTTAGTAGTGAAAATTTGGTAAATTGGATTAGTTAAAGGGATGGCTCAACAAGAACTTGTTTATGTTGGACTTGAAGACCTGAAGTCGGCCAGAAAGCAGGCAAAAGGAAGAGAGTTCCACAGGCGTGCAGTTCTAAGAAAGAAATTTTGTTCATGGAATCTACGTTTTGATTTAGATACAGATAAAGAATGGGGAAAATTATTGACTGGTTTCAGCTAGACAGGTGTTTTTTGTGAAAGATTGGCGAGGGGGGGGGCAGAGATTGGAGCTCAGACGAACACTTGCCATGAAAATAACGATAAAGCAGAGACAGGCTCACAACGTCTCTTCTGTGGAAAAGAGGTTGCAGGGAAGAGAAAAGGGCATCCCCCAGTAGGCTACAAAGTCTATTCTGAACTCTGTCACGGCAAGATCTTTCTAGCAGCTCCTGTCCAGATGTGGCAACAGTATTCCATCCTTGGACGTACCTGGCTTTTATATAAGTAGAGAATTGCACCAGCAGCGAGATATCTACAGGATCGATAAAAGGATCCTACCATTTTCCTAGCACCCTTGGCAACAGATTTGATGTATGTGTCCCATAACATGGATGGATGGGGGAGGATAAAGTCTGTCTGAGTTGAGACATTACCATTTGTAGCAGTTGTTTTTACAACCCCTACGAAAAGGAAGCAAGGTCATTGTCAGAACTGCTGTGAAGAAGGTAGCCTCAATCTATCGTGCGGGGAAGATTACTCACATCTGAGAATATCCTGTTTCTATACAAGGCCACTATTCGTCCATGCACGGCTTATTGTTGCCACATCTGGGTTGGTGCATCTGCTACTTGTATCTCACTCTCAGACGGGGTTAAAAAAAAGAGAAACCAACTAATAAAGTGCAAAAAGGATAACTAACTTACCTCATTTCCTGACAAATGATTTCCGTATAAGGTTGAAACACAGGATTGGAAACAGCGTTCAGAAAGTTTGTTGTATAACAGAATGTAATCTTTCGTCTAGAAAAAGGAAAAAAGAAAAGGGAACATTTTTAAAAAAATTATACGAATAATCAGGAGTAACAGAGCATGGATGTGCATATGGCACCTCTACGCACATGACCTGGCTTTTCCCTTTTTTTAATTTTATTCCTTTGAAAATTGTAATGCTGGGTATGGGGCAGCCAAACCAGCTGCCAACATTGCCCCACTTTTTATTGAAACCAACCGAGAGCTGTGCGAGATATCATGGCAAGGAAGGAAGATAAAGGATATAAAAAGAAGAATGTGTGCGCAGACTGGGGATCACGTTCGAGAGGATCACGATCACGTTAGAGACGTGGGTGAAGCCACAGCAGTACAAGACGAGAGAGAGTGAGGAATCAAGCTTTCTTAAAACCTGAAACAGCGAGTTGAAGTTCTTTCCTTTTATTTGTCTCCTTTGCGACCGAGTCAACTATGGTTCCTGGTGTTAACGCGTCTGTAAGCATGGGTAATGTTACATTGGAATTAATCATTCCCAAACATCATTCAATGATTGGTTTCATTTTGTTTTATGGCACATCAACCCTTTTCAGATAATTTAATGGTGAATCCATTAATTTTGAAAAAAAGTTTTTAATCTTTGGTTGTTTTGTGGAAGAAAATTGTTTTTGTGTTTGACTCTGCAAAACGTGATTAAGTTTTGCAAAGGGAAAATAAAAAAAATAATATGAATATCTCATGCAGTTTAGGTCAAGAAGCATCTTTAATATTACTCATGTTGGTGATGATGTTTAATTTTGTTTTTATTAGAGACTAGCGAGGTGTACCCGGCGTTTCCCGGGAGTTTGGAGGTGTGTGTGTGGGGGGGGGGGGTTTAAAAAAAAAGTAAGTATGAGGATCGAACCCGAACCGTTGAGGCAAAGTTGTAAATTAAAATGTGCAAAAAAAAAAAAAACATGTGACGTTAACCATTGCCCCACCGCGAGATGCTAGCGGAAACACGTTTGAATTTATTTAATTAGTTGGATTTAGCAGGTGCCCGTTTTAAATCAGGTCAAGTTTTGACTGCGGGATAGTATTCATTTACTGCTGAATGCTTTTTTTTCCCCCACCCCCAAGATATTATAGGAAAAAGACTAACCAACATGCAGCGAGCAACAAATATTGAATATTTATCTTCCCGAAATCGAGCAAATTAAATAGACAGGCGAGCTTCGTTGTTAACTGTGAGATATTACGGTTTGTATGTGATATAAAAAGTTTTTAAAAGTTGTTAAGCGAGCGACCGCTTCTCTGAAAGAAGCCTTTTGTAGACATACAGAAAAAGCCAACACACATACACACATTTTCGCTTTTATATATATAGACAAGAAGTCACACATGGCAGGAGAATGAGGAATAAAGGTTTACAAAACCTGAAGCAGGAGTTGAAGTTCTTTCCTTTTCTTTGTCTCCTTTGCGACAGAGTCTACAACATGTTGGTTCTCCGGAAAACATCACAATTCACTCTAAACAAGACATTACCACTTAGATGTACGAGGGAAAGGGGGGGGGCTATTATTTGAGATTATGCCTACAGGGGCACTATATAGGAAGTTGAGCAGCAAGATGTTTGCTTGCATCACATTTATATTTCTGCATGTTAGTTCAGTCAGAGAAGCAAGAAAGAGGGAGGGAATTCCAAAGCTTAATAGTTTGAAGGAATAAACTTTTAGAGTAGAAGACTTTCCAGCATTTAGAAACCTTTACTATGAAGAGGTTGGATAATGCCACCTGTCAGCTAAGTTGGGAGTATTCACGTATTAAGCATTATATAGAATTTTTTTGTATGAAACATTTTCATATAAAATGTCATCCAAGAGAGATCAACCCCCTCCTCTCCTCTGTCAACTCGATACAAGCCCGACACCTTAAATAAATTGGTATGCTTACTTCAATATTATAGATATCCGGTTGAGCTATGATGCCATATTTCTTCAAAACAAAATCCCCGATACTCCGCGTCGTTGCAAGTCGTCCATTAACATTGGAACGGCCTAAACTGTTCATAGAAATAAACCCGCCACATTTCTTGATGCGTGCCGCCTCCCCTTCCACCTCTGGATCGTGATCTTCAGTAAGACGTAAAGCTTTTCCTTTTCGACATAATATGGCAGAACTTTCGCCAACATGACCGATAACAAGTTCCACGCTGTTTTTCAGCAGACACACGGTGGCTGTTGTACCGCACGTGAAATATTTTCATATCAAATGTCATCTAAGAGAGATCACCCCCTCCTCCTCCGTCAACTCGATACGAGCCTGACACCCTCTTAAATAAATTGGTATGCTTACTTCCATATTGTAGATACCTGGTCAAGCTATGATGTCACATATTTCCAATATAGTCTCCAATATGAAAGAAAAAGACTATAAAAAGAACATGGTCACATTAGAGACGTGGGTGACGTCACAGCCATAACGAGAAGTCACACATGGCAGGAGAATGAGAAATAAAGGTCTTTTCTTTAAACCTGAAACAGCAAGTTGAAGTTCTTTCCTTTTCATTTGTCTCCTTTGCGACTGAGTCTACGTGTTGGGTCCACATGTTAACATGTATGTAAACGTGTGTGTGTAATGTTACGCAGTGTCTGACACTGATTAGAATCAACACAATAATAATACTAGATCTACTTGTGACCTGTTGGGTCACAACTAAAATCACTTCCTTACTGTTTAATCTACTCTAATTTCATTAAAAAATTCATACAATGTCACATATCTGTTAAATCATTCCTCTTGCATAACCAAAAAATAAGTCCGTTGCTGTTGGAACAGCGTTCACTTGGGTCAGGTTAAGCCAGTTTCTACTCTGGCTTTCACTACATTGCAGTTTATGCACAGCAGTACTAAAACAAGATTGTACGATATACATTAATTGGAATTCATTATTGCGATGAGTATTATTTATTGATTTATTTATTGCGGACTATTATCCTCATCTTTCTTAGATGTTGTTTCATGACGTTTCGGCCAAATATTCCTCTGGCCAAAAACGTGGTGAGGCAACAACAACTATGGAAGGCAGTAATTGCTGAGGATGCAGTTAGGAGATTCAGAGTTCCTATCCCGTTGCGGTTACCACCTGACGAAGGCCAGAGGAATAGTTGGCCGAAACGTCGTGAAACAACATTTAAGAAAGATGAGGATAATAATAGATAAATTAATAAATAATACTCATCTCAATAATGAATTCCAATTAAATAATATACATACCATTCAGTACGGACCCGACCATGGAAGATCAGATAATAAATAAACATGAATTTATAATAATAAATAAACATGAATTTATAAGAACAAAAAATCCAACCTTGATCGCCCCTTTGGCGCAGTGGATAGAGACGTTGAATCTCTACGGTTCCAGGTGAAAATTGTCTGAAGATAGCGGTTTCAATCCTACCCAAAGCCGGCCAGAAATGCAATAAATAAATTTATAAGATTGTATGAGATGGTGATTCCATGATCAAACGTTGACCACGTATATACCTGAGGGTTCAGTCAAGTCCTTTTTGATGGTTGCTATTCAGGTCCTCAGCTGTCCACTGACATGCTTGTGCTACCCAGACAGCAGAATAGGGAGGATTACATTGGGAATTAGTTTTCTCTTCAGGCGATGAGACACATGTCCAAACTATCAAAGACATCACAGGAATCAAATAGAGGGTAGAGAACAGTAGTTGCGAAACAGCGGGGAATGCAGACAGTTATCGCCGAAGATTTTTGGGTTCTGCTAATCGGTCATCCCGTATGTGTCGTAGGAAAACCAACAGGATGACAACTCTCTTCATTTCTAGATTAGCATTACATGGTGGAACAATATATTTTCTATATTATTATTATTATTATTATTATTATTACTAGCAGGTGGGTGCCCAACTTTGCCCAGTCATAAAATATGCTTAAATATATTTTAATTTGTCCAGATTTCGTATATATTATTATAGAGTCCTGGTTTCAAAAGTAAAAAAAAAAAAAAAAAAAAAAAAAAAAAGCATTTGGGTGCCATCAGCTAGAATCGAAACCGAAAGCAAAACTGTAACATTCAAAGCTAGCGACGTTACCACTGTACCAACGTGACACGCATATGAACTGATTAAAAATAAACTAAGATGAATTTACAAAATGTATAACGACTTTTTCGATTTTGACCCCTTAAAAACTATTTTAACCGGCTAAAGACTGATAAAAAAATGGTCCATAAAAAAATCCAATCACTTGAGGCCCCTAGTCACTCTGTGACTTAGTTTCCGAAGAGATAGAGTTTTAAAATATGGAGACAGACGTATAGCCTTTTATATATTAGATTATTATTATTAAATAGAAGTAAATTAGAATTAAAAAAAAAAAATCACTGTTTGACTATGTTTGACTATTAGATGTACGAGGGAAAGGGGGGGGGGGCTATTATTTGAGATTATGCCTACAGGGGCACTATATAGGAAGTTGAGCATCTACTATATAGGAAGTTAATCACGTTTAATTACCAGTTTTTATTAGATCACCAAAGTTAAGCAATGTTGAGCCGGATTAGTACCAGATGGGTGACCATTTGAGAATATGTATGCAGGAGGATATCATATCTCGGCCATAACAGCAAAAACCTAAAATCCTGATGGGGATATACAAGCGACTTCTTACTTTGATATTTCCATGAAACTTCCTCTTTCAGAGGAAGCCAGTTCAAGCCACTTGATTGTCGTTTTAGTACAGGTACCTTTTCACTAAATGCTTAGAGACATAAAGAACTGTTAGAGTGGTTAGATCAACATAGAGTGATATTGGAAGGGGTAAGAGAAATAGTTAAGAGAAAATTACTTCCTGACCAAAAATTTGGATTTTTGGAACTACTGTTCTCAGCTTGAGTGTTGATCTCCCAACGTTTCGACCGATGTAGCCTTTAAGTGCATCAGGAATCTGCAAGTAACACTTTATTTAATCCACTGGGGTAGTATATTCTCGTTCTGTCATACATAACTAGGTAGAAGTCCTATGTAATTCACAGTTGTATTTTTGAATATTGTGAGAATTTTAAATTGTTTGACTTACTGAGGGTGGGTCGGGTGGGGAAGAAAGGAAGGCAAATTTTCAAATTAGGTTCACCTCAAAAATTTTCTTTTAAATGACAACTTTTCTGGGTTTTCAACTATACTGAATACGAAAATTGCATTGAAATTTTGCAGAAATAAGTAGTTAGTGAGATATAAAAAGTTGTATTATGCATTGTATTTTTTGGCGACAATTTTTGTTACACGCGTAGATTTGTTTATGGTGTGCGCGCACGTGCATAACAAAGATGCCCACCAAATAATACAATGCATAATACAACTTTTTATATCTCGATAACTACTTATTTCTGCAAAATTTCAATGCGATTTCCGTATTCAGCATAGTCGAAAACCTATAAAAGTCGTCATTTAAAAGAAAATTGTGGAGGTGGACCTAATCTAAAAAAATACTGAAAAGAATGCTGGTAGCTGTGACCAACACGGCCTGTGGTCCGTTAAGCAAAAAACTGGATGCCTATTCCTTACAAGTTAAATAGACATTCTAGTCACGTGTGGAGTGCCCACTCTAAGGTGGTTGTTGTTGTCTTTCAGACAAACTACGCTTGTGCAGGCAATATCATAATAATATAACTTAATAATTACAGTAAATTCTTGAATGGAACCAAACTGTCATAAAACAAGAACTAACTTGGTTAAGATAATGTTTGGTTAAAGTCAAGATTGTCTGCTCTTTTTAATTCCACAGATGAAGCGATGGTGACAAGCAAGATATGGTCCCTTCTGATTAATGATTATCTTTCTCTCAGAAAATGTTAAAGCACATATTTTCCCCCATGCTAAGAATGGCTTTCTTGTCTACTTCATTATGTTTAAGCAATAAAAAAAAAAAAAAAAAAAATGAACGGCAGAAACCGGAAGTCAAAACGAGTAGACAATGTTGACTATAACCGTTAGACGCTTATCCAGTTTAAACTTAATATTTAAAATTTTCGTAAAAAGAAAAACAATCTAAGACAAAAAGCTTATGTGCTTACATGTTGGATTTAAAACAAAATAGTACACCAAAAATTACGCAAATTCATCCAGCACTTTTGTTTAAAAAAAAAAAAAAAAATTGATTGTTGAATTCTTTTATCGGCCATTTTTCGCCTTCATTAAGGTCAATGGCAAAGGTATGTAACTCTAACTTTAGATTACCCCCCCCTTCCCTCCAATATGTTTAGAATGGATTTAAAAACAAAAATATTGGACGAATTGGCGTAAATTTTGGGGCACAGATTGTTTTCTTATAACCTAACTGTTACGTACACAAAGTTTTGGTAATTTAGAATCTTAACTCATTGTTCTAAGGAAAGTAACTCTATTTTACTAAAGTCGTTGGGAAACAAAAATCATTTTCTCCACAATTATTCGAATGTTTTTTTTTTGTTTTTGTTTTTTTTATTCAATTTTCACCCCAAACAAGGCACAGTGCCATTTTGAAGTATGGGGGCTACTATCGGGGACATAACTTGCAGGGATATTATGAAGGGAGATGAGTAGCAAGATTCACATTACACTTGAACTTCTGCATGTCAGTACAGTTGGGGAAGTAAAATCCCGGAAGGGAGTTCCAAAATCTAGCAGTTCGGGGAAAGAAACTATTAAGGTAGAAGGCTTTCTTACACCAAGGGATCTCTACTGCGAAAGGGTGGGACTTAGCTGCTTGTCAGGTTTGTTGTGGGTATTTACGTCAAGGGGGTAAAAATGCTTGTAGTTAGTCAGAGCATTCACCATTAAAGTACTTGTAGAACAGGCAGAGAGATACATTTTGTCAATGGGACAGAGGCTGAAGTCTAGATGACAGCTGATCTTATAGAGGTACAGGATACTTTCAGGCGTTAGTAGTTTTCTAGCACGGTAGAGAGAACCTACTTTTTTGCAACGGTCCTGGCAATGCTCTTAATGTAATTTTTCCAACTCATGTTTCCTATGAACGTTAGGCCAAGGAGTTTAAGATGTACTTTCAGATAAAGAGTCTTTGGCCATTGCTATTGGTGGTAGAGAAGGTTTCTTGTAATTATTGAAGGAAACAAGTTTAGTCTTGGCAGCAGAGAATGTGACCATCCATTTTAGTCCCTATTCCACTACAGATCATTCTCTAGTGTTTCTGCCATGTCTGTTATAGAGCGTGGTGTCATCAGCATATATACCCATCTCACAGACAATTTTATCAGGGAGGTCATTTATGAATATGAAGAATAATAAAGGTCCAAGAGTAGACCCCTTAGGTACTCCTGCATTTATATCATATTGTTTAGATGTACGACCGTCAAGAACAACCTGGATTCTTCTCTTAAGAAGGATTTAATTATGTTAAAGATTCTTCCAGTGATAACATGTGAGCTGATTTTCCTTAGAAAACTATCGTGTCATACCCTGTCAAAAGCCTTATATATATCGAGGGCTACTGCTCTACCCTCCCCTGCTTTGTCCAGTGAATGGTAGATACGTTCAGAGATTACAGTTAGGATATCTGCCGTGGAATGGGCTTGCCTACATCCATATTGATTGTTGGTCAGGAGTTTAGCAGCTGTAAGGTGATGGACTAGAGCTGAATTAATTATGGACTCAAATATTTTGGTGAAAAGCGGGAGGAGGCTAATGGGGCGATAATTTAATGGGTCAGTTCTTTCGCCAGAAGTTTTGAAAACTGGTACCACAGAAGCAGTTTTCCAGCAGTTAGGAAAGCAAGATTCCTTAAGGCATTTGTTGTAAAGTTTGGAGAGAACTGGAGCAACCTCAATGAGCCGGGATGAGATCGGATCCACATACTTTTGAGGAGTCTAGGTTTTTTATGATACCATGTACCTGAGAAGGGGTGATTTTCAGATCATCTAAGTGTGGTTTCTGTTCGCAAAGGAAAGTCAAGGAGGGAGTGGTTTGCAAGGTCCAACGTGGAGTTTGGGGCAAACCAACTGGCAAGCATGTTAGCCTTCTCAGTTGCTGTGCAAACAACCTCATGATTGTTTGATGGTAGGGGATTGTTGATTGCCCATAGTATAAGAAAAATGACAATATCGTGACATGTTACGTTTTTGTTTTATAAGGTTATAAAATTTTGGGGGTAAATATAGGGATACGCTACAACAAAACACCGACCACTCTAATTTGTTTTTTTAGGGGTAATCGAGGTCACTGACAACGAATCTGATAATCAAACCCGGCGCATGGTATGATCCCCATATTTACCAAATTTTGTTACCTTAAATGGTGAAAGTGCACAGGGGGAGCACATGAAGTAGTCAATGAAAAAAAAGAACGGCTTTTGGAATAAACGCCCCAAACCTCGAAAGCCGTTCTTAACATGGGGAAGTTGAGGGTGTGGTACTTGTACAGTTTAATCAAGACATTAAAAAATGAAAATATCGAAAAAAGTTTATATTGTACGTATCCGTTTTTTGTTTTTTTTTTTTGGGGGGGGGGAGATCTTCAGATTTCCCCCCCCCCCCCCCGAAAAAAAAAATTTCACTTAATTTGATCGAGTATTTTTTTTTTTATAGCGGAAAAACACGTTTTTATAAGAGCGCGTTGTTGAAGGCCTTGAAATTTTTCTTAATTTTTGTTTGGAGTTAAGAACACGCCACGGGAAGATAACTCAATTTAAAGCGCCAACACTCCCTCCCCATCTTTAATTCTAGCTTTTCTTCATAAAAATCGAACCTTTTGCTCGGTATCATAACAAATTGTTTTTTCGCTGTAAAAAAAAAAAAAAAAAAAAAAAAACTACTTGGGTGCTCTAGTGGACTCACTGATCAAATCGTATTTCCAAGTTTAATTAAAGTTTTATGATATTTTTTTTTTATTCAACTGTACGGTTAAAGTATAGAATAGTTACAGAACACCCTCCCCATGTTAAGAATGGCTTTTTAAATAATAACACTATTTCAGCACGGATCAATAAGTGCACTAGTACAAGTACCACTACTTGATGAAATTAAGTGAATTTCTTTTTCGGAAAACTTCATTCCATAACGGATACGATACTTTCAGTTTTTTAATGTCTTGATTAAACTGTACAAGTGCCGAGGGTGTTTATGCTACGTTGGGTTAGATCGTAAAAAAATACCATTTTTTTTCTTAAAATTCTTCGTAAAATAGAACAATGATTTAAGATTCCGAACCACCAAAGTGTTTGTAATTAATTATAATTTTTTTATATTGTGATAAAACTGGATAACCACCATTATTTTAATGTCAAACATTTTTAAACTAAAAACTAAACTTTATTTTTATATTGACGGCATGGGGACAACGTGCAAAAGTGTCTTCTTTCTTCTCTTTGTAATATGAGTTTAAGTTAAAAAAAAAAAAAAAAAAAAAAGGGAGGAACATGTGGGCGGAGAGAAATATTGATAAAAAAAAAAGTAAAATACTTATCAATAATTTGAAGTGTTCATTTCTTTTTGGGGAATTAAATATTTAAAACTAAACATTTAGGAAGCGATTATTCTTTCTTTAAAAAAAAGAAAAGATCCGTGATTTGAATTTGTCGCAGCTTGGTTGTTTTCACAGCATTTCGGCCGATGTAATCTCCGGCCTTAGTGAAAAAGGTCGAAAGTTACATCGGCCGAAACGTTGTGAGAATAGCATCCAAGATGACAATAATACTAAGAAAAATACAATTATTAATTTACATATAAAAAATTCCGAAGCAGGTTCGTTAGAAACGAACTAGTAGTTTTAACGATTAATTTGTTGATGAACAAAAAAGCGAATAAAGTTATAAATATATTAAAAAAAAAAAAATAATAATAATAAAATAAAAACAACACAACTTACTTCTCGCCAATTAATTTGTTCCTTTAAATCCAACATTTGCGAAGCCATGTTTTTCAACCTCCGATACAGTATACACGAGACGAATGTCGCGAGAGGTCACCAAATTATTCAAGGGAGCTCACTCTGAATGACCTCATCATCAGGGGAGGTAATTCATCATTCACTTCTATAATGATGAAGCTTCAAAACATTAAAAAAAAAAAAAGAAAGAAATATCGAAAAAAAAAAGTTTTATTATACGTATCCTTTATAGAATGAAGTTCTCTTAATTTGATCATGTAATTTGTTTGTTTTTTTCTACAGCGAAAAAACAATTTGTTAGGATACCGATCAAAAGGGAGCAATGTTTCGATTTTTAGGAAGAAAAGTTATGATTTAACATGTGAAGGGGGGTGCCGGCGCTTTAGAACAAGTTATCTCCCCGTCGCGTGTTCTAAAAATCCAAACATGGCTACCTTGAGCGCGCTGTCATGAAAACGTGTCTTTCCGGTGTAAAAAAAAAAAAAAATAAAATAAATAAATAAATGAAAATAAAAATAAAAAGCTATTCGATCAAATTAAGTGAAAATTTTTGTTATGCAGTTCTTATCATGCTGACGAATTATATATATTATTTGTTGCGTTTCATCTCAGATTGTTCATATTGGTGAGATATAAGCAGGGTATATATAAAGAGGGACAAAGTACATTTTAAGAGAGACATGTAATTCAATTCTGATGAGAGAGATATATAAGATAGATGAGAGGTTGATAGAGACATTGACATTTATACAGTTTGACAGTTCTGAGAGTGTTTCTATAAACATTATCTTTCTATAACACATATATTTTTGAGATGAGGATTTTCAGTCTTTTATCATAATGAATGAACCTTCATTATTTATAATACTGAGAGGGTGACGCATTCTTAAGATGATAGAGACACATTCTTAGATGAGTTTATACACAAGTTCTTATAAATACAGCTGAGTGGAACACAAGTCTTATAATACAAATTCACAATACCTTTGTCTGTTGAATAACCTAACACAAAGACGACAGTTACAAAAATGTTCATTTATTCCATTCGACCGGTCAATGGCTTCGCATCAAGAACTTCAAAGTCTCTACATTATTTCAACTTCTACTTTTGCTTCCAAGGCGGATGTCATCTCTGTCTGTCCGACCTCTGACTCTCACTGGCTGACTGACTGACGTAAAGCTCTAACTATATTGAGAAATCATGACGTCATTGCATGACCAAACACGTGCATATCGATCCCGTGGCCTGACATACCTCCGTGTCTAAGCATGCATCGTTCATCACATGTTTACAAAGACCGATTTCTCTAACCTAATTTTCGATTAACCCACTTTATAAATATGTTTAACATTTTCTATTGTTCGGACTTAGATAACCTCAATTTTAATTTCATTTCATTTCATTAATACAATTGCATCATCACATTCCATTTTCAATAACATTTTGTATTATTTATTTTAACTTATGATCGGAATTCTGAATTCCAAATCTAGCTTTCCAGGTTCGAATTCTCGGCTATCCTATCTCATATTTACTCATTTACAAGAACAGGCGACTGTTCCTTAACATTTTTTTTTTTCGGAGAACTTCAGTCCAAAACGAATACGTATAATATAACTTTTTTTTTTTTTCTCGATATTTTCATTTTTCAATTTCTTGATTAAACTGTACAAGTACCGAAGTTTTTAACAGATATCCTACCATGAGAAGCGCGCTTTGGCCCACAAAAAGACCCCCCTATATCCTTAAAAACTTGACAGAAAGAAGAAAAATCAAGTAAACAATTATTTATAAGTTTAAAGTAGGGGGTAAAACTAGGTACTTAAAAAATCATCAAACATCAAGAAATGAACCAATTTTAATGAAATTTTCAGTATTCATCAAATAATGATCGCGGAATATACTTATTTGTAGAATGATTTTTTTAGTTTAACAGTTTCTTTTGTGATAAAATATTATAAGTATTGGTCTTACAGTCTATGTAAAGACAAAGCCACATGTCGTATTAAGCTTGACCTCGTGTTACATCCAACCTTGGAGAAAGAAAGGTAAATCAACACAAAAATTTTTCTCAGTCTTCAGGCTAGAATTAAAATGTTATAGAGTTTCTCCAAGATGCCAACTTCTCATTTTTATTTTTATCATTAGCCTCCCAAAATAATAAGTTTTTTTTTAATCTTTGGAGGACACAACTCATTCCTCGTCTTTTGTAAATCAAATTAAATTCAAACAATAGTAGACATTTTAAATAGGATAGTTTGTAGAGTAGATGTGGGATTGTGGTGACTGCACAAGTGAAACTAATGAACAGATGATGAAAGAATGAAAAGAACTTGCAACGATGAAAGTAGAATCGAGACGTAATAACCAACTGCACCTCAACTCTCTACAAATTGTTTGGTTTGATTGTTTTGTTTTATGGCAGATTAATCCTTTTTATATAAGGTTGTCCCAAAAGTTCGTTAACACTTGCAAAAAATTCAAATTTTACTCGTCAAGTAATAATAAAAAATAAAAAATTAATCCTCAAAATAATTCATTTTCTAAAATTTCTGCCATCGATCTGCAAGTTTTCAGATATGGTCAAAGTACTATTCAGCCAGCTTTGAATCAAAGAATTCTTGACACGCTTCCTCTACTTCATCAAATGAGTCGAATCGGCAGCCCTTCAGAAAGTGTTGCATTGAGCAGAAAAGACCATAATCTGATACAGCGCAGTCAGGACAATGTAAATGCAAAAAAAAAAAAGAAAAAAAAATTAAAAATTGCATAAAAATTAAATTTTTCGCAAGTGTTTATAAACTTTTGGGACAACCAAATATTTAATGCCGAATCTGATCATTTTGGAAAAAGTTTTTATGCTTCAAGTCCTTTATATCTTCAAGTATTTATTTCGGGTGTTTGGTTTGGTTGTTTTGGTTGTTTTTTATGGGGACTTAGCCATTCACTCATAATGTGGAGGAAAATATCGCAATCTAACATGAGACTACAGACTCTAACTGTCGGAAATACCGATAAACTTTCTTGTATTTACTTCTTTGTACAATATATTCTTTCTACCTACAACCCTGTTGTTTGCGTCTTCCTTAATGACCCTTTCCTAGGGACACAGCGATTTTATCGTGGAGATTTTTTGTTTTTGTTTTGGCTTTGTAGAAGGTCATTAAGTTTTGCGAAGGGAAAGGGGAAAAATGCTAGAATCAGTATTTTAGTTTCTTCTGGTAGTTTGCTTAATTTGTATTAAAAATGGATGAGAGTTCTTGTGTAACACTATTGCTAGAGTAAAACCCCAGTGTTTCACCAGTGTAGCTATCCCTAGGAGATTCTAGGCCAAGCACGATGGAACTAGAGCCGTCCATCAGTTGCTATAATAACTATGGATCCTGGATCATTAGTAGCTATACATCCACTAGTAGATATCAGGGTGGATGTATATGTGTGTTGGCTGATTAAATAGATTGAACACAACGACTAAGTGAAAATGGATTGAAAAATTAATTGTTTTAATTAAGATTTGTTTCTGAACAAAAGAATGTCAACTCAGAGGTTGACCTGTTTGACCTTGGCTAAAAATCGGGATGTAAAATCACAATTGTCTTTAAAAAGCCTGGTTTAGGGCAGTCAGTTTGGCATAGACAGCTGACCAACCATCTTCCAGCGATTGATTGATGAAAGAAAATTACATTCCCCTAACTGACCTACCCTTAGTATAAATTGCACTACGCAGCCATTTTTCATCATCAAACAGTGCAACTGAGAAAGTTTAGTCAGTTAGTTGAGTGGAGTTGCCATTAAGTCTTTCAAGTTTTTAAGGCAGATTAGTTCCTCAAAGTTGTACAGATGAAAGAATCTTCAAGATATTTTGGTAGATACTTGAAACTAATTAACTCATAAACAGCAAAAGATATTCCCTTGACAATGAAAATGAACGTTAGAAACCTTGAATGCGTCAATCTGGCTGATAGAAACTCAGAAAAACAAAGAAAAGACCAAGTTAAAACTCGATTTTTTAATAATATATGAGAGTGGACGACCTCTCCCATACTGTCTCTCTCAAGAGTGATGACAGCTGTAGACGAAGATATGAATAGCAAAAGGAGTGGAAAAGTGAGAGAAAGACAGAGAAAATAATGGCATTCGTCACTTGTTGAGCCAAAATGTTAGTGCATTCGCTGTTTCCCTTTACTTTTATTAACTATTGTTTTCTTTGTTATCTATTGTTGTTTTGTTTTATTGACCTGAACTGTATATGATTGACATTGTTTTTAAATATATACGTTTGAGTTCGAAGATTTGAAGTGGCATGATGTGACCCTCACTTGAAACTATACCAAAGACAATAACTGTGAGCGGAAACTTCATTGAGCTGTGGCCTTAATCATTGAACCATCCAAATTTGCATTTTGAGGGTGCTGACAATGGTCCTGTTGTCATAACTTGGATCGGTAGAGAGCGTGAGTTGTACAGCAGCGCATCTCCGATCTTGCTCGTTGGACATTGTGCTACTTTCCGACATGATAGAAGGCTCCTATCGTTCTTGGCCAACTAGTAGATGATCTGCAACAACAAAAAAAAAGAAAACTGGTTTTCATCAAATGGAAATGGAATCATGTCGTCTTTTCTGGGGCAAGAAATTTTATCGTTCTATCCTGTACTCAGAACAAATAAAACAGACTGACAGATAAAATAAACGGTCTTTGTCGATGTGACACAAGGTTGAAAGGTGGAAAGATAACTCTCCAAAAGTGGGACACTCTGGGTTCTTAAAAATAGCCACATTAAAAGAATGGCTAAGAATTCTTAGGTAAGTAGATGTAAAATAGTTGAGGCATCAGAGTCAGTTGCTAAGGGTAACATGGGAGGAAGTGATAAAGATGGATTATTCCCTTCTCCTCCCAGCATTGTGTCACATCATGCTGTGGTCGGATGGAGGTAAATACCAAGACAAAGAACAAAAGCAAAACTAATTCCCCGACCTACTTCCAGTCGTTTTATCTAACTGAAATTTTGCATGTGCAATGATTTATATCTATGGGTTATGTAGCAAATTATAGCTCTGAATTAATAGTGGTTTCTGGTGTTTGAACTGAGTTTGGTATGAAATGGCGCCTGTTGATTGTTGTGCAGCAAACTGGTTTTTGTATTTGAAAGGGCGCACACCACAGGAGACTTTTGATGAAATGAAAAATCGTATGATAATGATATCCGATCATATAACCTTGCAAAGCACTGATATCATGAATGCAAATATGGCCAGAAATCATTAGAAACAGCTCCCAGACCTTATTGCCTCCTCTTTTGCAATTAATTGACGATGCATCTGGTAGACAAGTTGAGGCTGCCATTTTGGAAGATCAATGCCTGACTATTTAAGAGATCAAGATTAGTATAGGATCTGTGTAAACTATCTTAATACAACCTCATCTGGTAGTATGAGCCCATACATTGTGATTAGTTTGTAATTCAATAGTATTAAAAAATGGATGAGAGTTCTTGGGTAACACTGTTGCTAGAGCAGAACCCACGTGTTTCACTGGTGTAGCTAGCCCTGGGAGATTCAACCTCTAGGCCAAGCAGGATGAAACTGGAGTTGTCCGCTAATTACTATAATACCTACGAGTCCTGATTACATTAGCTATACATTCACTAGTAGATATCAGAGTAGATGTATATGTGTTAGCTGCATAGATTGAACACAATGACCAAGCGAAAATGGATTGAACAATGAATTGTTTTGGTTAACATTTTTTTCTGAGTGAAGAGGAAATGTCAATTCACTTAATTAAGATTTTGATTGATGACAAAAAGATGTTAACCTAGAGGTATACCCATTTGAACCTGGCTAAAAACCGGGACATGAGATCACAGTTGTCATTGGAACATATCTGTCAGACAAGTTGTGGCTGCCGTTTTGGAAGATTAATTCATGACTATTCAAGAGATCAAGATTAGTACAGGGTCTGTGTCATCTTGTATATGCATACAGAGTCGGGCAGATGGATTCCCAGGTTACTGACACCTTTCAAGAATGCCTGAGGATAAATTTGGAGATGTGTCAGGAAGATGAGTCAAAGTTTTTCAAAAGATTAATTACACAGGATGAAACCTGGGTCTATCACTATGATTCAGAGACCCAAACCAAGTCAATGCAATGGAAGCACTTGGACTTATCACCTCGAAAGAAGGCAAACGTGCAGCCCTTCACTGGGAAGGTCATGCTTACAGTCTTCTGAGAACCGGACAGATTTCGTGGCAAAAGCTACAATTAAAGAAGCTTATAATGCTTCACTTTTTAAGAAATTAAGAGAAACCATCAAAACCAAGAGGTGGGGCAAGATCAGCAAACATATCCTTCACCTGCAAAGCAATGTTTGAGTTCACAATACCCAGATCAGAAGCAGTTTCTGGGATTAATTTCATTTGGCTCTTGTGGAGACAAAATCATTTTTTTTTTTTACTTAAATTCGTTTCATTGTCCAATTGCTTATTCATTTAAGGAATTTATTTAGTAAATAAATATGAATTTACTTGTGCCTTTTTTTTTTGTTTCGTTAAATTATTTCCTGCAAAATATACTTATTTTATTTACGAAGCCTTCGTGTAGTTTATCAATTTCTTTGCGAGTCTGAATTAATTTGTTGATATTACAAAAAAAATTTGTAAATTGCCCCGGAACTAACTTAAACCTTTATTTTAATTAAGTACTTTTTAAAACATAAAAATGATAAAAACTATTGTTGTCCATTTTAATTAGTTATTTTTATATATGTTCTTGTAATCATATAGTTTTTTTTTTTGCAGTATCAAGCAATTCTTATTAGAAACTATTAAATCGGAAAAAAGTAAAAATGTTATCATAAAAAAATGTTTTTTATTCTTAAGTAAGTGAACATTTGCCATTGGCTAATTGGAAAACAACTTCTTACTTGTTTCCTTTTTGTAAACTGTTTTGGCAATTTCCGGGACTAACAGTTCTTGTGGGAGATCATGGATCACATTTAAATTATTACTATTATTCATTTTTAGTTTGTTAATTAATTTGTTTTGTTGCAGAGGGGATCAACCGGTTATTAAACAAGTTGACTGTAAAAATAAAAAATAAAATATTAAGACACAGAGGCAAAAAGAAAACAATAAAAGCAAAAGAAAGAATCACAAAAAGCTGAAGTTCGTTTAAAGACAAGAAATCACCTTTTATTTATGAAAAGGAAATAAGTAAAAATTGTCAAATTTTCAAAAACCTGGAAATTTGTGGTCCCTTGACCAGTACTGGGAAGCTGATGAGGGCTGCAAGTGGTGCTAGAAGGGTATAGGAGGATGCGGCAAGCACTGGAAAGCTGTAGGGAACTGCGGCAGGCTCTGGAACGCTGCAGGAGGATGTGGCAGGAGCTAGAAGACTGTAGAAAGCTGCTACTGGCACGTGGAGGCTGCTAGAGGTACCAAGGGCTAGAAGGCTGCAGGAGGATGCGACAGGGGCTGGAAGGCTGCAGGAAGCTGTAGCTGGCACTGGGAGGCTACTCGAGGCACCAAGGGCTGGAAGACACTGGAGTGCACTGGAGGCCGCTGGTTGAAGGAGGTAGTCTCAGGGAGCAGACAAGCAGTAGTAGTCGCATGGTAGTAAATTGTGGATCACATAAGAATAGTTTGTGAATCGCATATTAATATGGAAAAATGTAGCCCTGACAAAAGCTGTTTGAACTACTGCTGCTGGAGACCTTTTGGCTGCTGGGCTCAACTTTAGTGGGAACGTCAAAGTCACATCTTAGGAGACTCCCTGCTATGAGATAGCATGGTTACATCAAGCGCACTCTCTCAGTAGATAAACAAATGAACAGAATTAATTTCTCACTGAATGAATCACAACAAATAGGATTTCCAACGTAACTTTATTGTGTTTATGTTCGATTCAGCTTGGAATCAAAGTCTCTTTCTCGTTGGAGAAAAGTTGTTATGCTTGTGTCATGTCGATTAAGCAGACTATTATTCTCATCTTGGGTGTTATTAGCACAACGTTTCGGTTGCTGCAACCTGCGACCTTCTTCAGGTATTAAAAACAGGCTTCTTTTTCTCTACTAAGGAAAAGAGGTTTTTTTTTGTTTTTGTTTTTTTTACATGGGTGTCACCACTTATCAAGGCCCAGAGGCCACTCAAGGATAAGGGTTAATAGGTATACATTAGTCATTGTGATTTTAGCATAGTAAACAGTGGGAATTTTGTAACTTGGATTACTTAGGGGGACGATTCAATTAGAACTTGTTCACATTGGACTTTTTCTTTTTTTTTTTTTTTTTATAGGTATCAACACATTATCAAGGCCAAGAGGCCACTCAAGGATAAGGGTTAAAGAGTGTACAGTATAGGGTTGGCTCTGCATTACAAGAATTCGAACCGTTGGTTTGAAGGTGGTCCGTAGATCATAAAGAAAGTTCAATCTTCAGGGGCCACTAAGATATTTTTTTAAAGACTTTCCTAAAAGAAGCATGTTGTTATATCTCATGTCCCTCCATATTTACATGAATAAACCAGAAACCAGCAGGAGCAGCGATGGTGATAATAACGACAACACTAAGACAAAGCTCGCTCGTCGATACAACGCAAATGAACACACTAAACACACACGACAACTTAAAATCCCATTTTTTTATGTACACATATCAATAGAATAACTCGCATCTCATTTCAAAAAAGAAAACCGCCAGAGGAAGCTGTACATCAAAAGAAAAATCAAACTACAAAACACAAACATCACAGCAAACGCAACTCCGGCAGCATATCAACATGAATAATTATCTCACAAAACACTGCAACAGTACAACACCTACTAGAACACATTCACAACTTTCTTAGCTTTAAACTGATATAACATTTGTATACAAATACCAAACAGACGATTCCCTACAACACATTAAAACACAGAAAACAAACACAAATAAAATGTGAAAACAAACACAAATAAAATGTGAAAACAAACACAAATAAAATGTGAAAACAAACACAAATAAAATGTGAAAACACCGGCAATAAAAGCCACCTTTTGGCTACAACTACATCCCCATCGCGAGTATAAAAAGTGGGCAGATGGGCTCTACGTATCAAGCTGTGAACACCACTTCATCACCAGCCAGCAGCCATTAATTCCTCAAAATTACTACGCTTCCGCCACACCATCGCCATCTCACTCGTGATACTGGACAGCAAGCCTTAAAGACTACCCCTCTTCTGCCGTCGCCGTAAGATCAACACAGCTCACCAGCCATCAACTCCTCGCTAGTGACAACAGCTAGTAAAATTACTGTGCTGCCTCACCGCCGTCATCTCACTCGTGATACTGCAAGCCTTGAAGACTACCCCACTTCTGCTGCCAGATTACCACAGTCCACCAGACAGCAAGGAGTACCCTGCCAATAGCAGGAGCCACTGCCACCAACTCACCACAGCGACACCTGCTCATAGGATTACTCCTCTCCCGCCATCGCCCACCTGCATCCCAGAAACCAGAACAGTAAGCCACATTCCTGTCATCGCCATCACCGCACACATATTCCAGATGCCAGAACACACAAGCCACATTCCCGCCATCGCCACTCCTCACCTCAGCCTGACAATAACTTAGATCGTCGCCGAGTTCATATCAATACCCGATCAGCATTCCTACCGCCGCCGAATTATCCTGATACACCGAACAGTTCGTTTCACAATCGTTTTAACTTTAAATAAAAAGTTTAAACTACAACCTTTTCGTTTGTCGCTTTCTTGCTTCCATACGCTCAGTTTTGTAATATAACAATGTTTTCAACACCCGAAGAAGGTCACAGGTTTCAGCAACCACAACATGGCACTAATAACACCCAAAATGAGAATAATAGACGAATTAATCAACAGAACACAAGCATTCACATCTCATCTAATAAATTCAGAATTGGATGTTGCTATATTTAGCATAGATCAGTAGTTCTGCTTGTTTCGCCGCTAGGTGGTGTCTGTGAGATTGTTTACCCCTAAAAAAAGTGGCCGTCATAGTAAAAATACGAAACATGGCATAAGTGCACTGTAAACTGCCTCGACAATTTCCGGGACTTGTGGTTGAGGTCTTTTGTTTTTTGGTACTTATGCAGTTTAATCAAGACATTAAAAAAGTGAAAATATTGAAAAAAAGTTATATTGTACGTACTTGTTATGGAATGAATTTCTACAAAAAAAAATTCACTCAATTTGATCAAGTAGTTTATTTTTTTTTATAAAGGAAAATCGGTACTTGTAGAGTTTAATCAAGAAATTAAAAAATGAAAATATTGAAAAAGAAATTATATTGTACGTATCCATTTTGAACTGAAGATCTCCGAAAAAAATTTCACTTAATTTGATCGAGTAGTTTGTGCGAGCCCTTTCTACTCTCACACAAAAACATACGTTCACATCTCAAGCCATTTTTCTCGTCATACACATACGAGTACACGAACATACGCGCACACATATTCACATTCGTGTACATACACTCACATTCACGTGCATATACACACACGCTAACATACACACACATACGCGCACGCGTATGCACACATGGGCAACATCACTTCCCCTTAAAGGAAACCCACACATGCGCAAAAGACCACCGGAAACAGCTATAAAAGCAAGAGACAAGCTGTTTCTTTCCTTTTCGACTTAGTTCTCGAGCTGAGCGGTCGACGGACCATTCACCCCCTTTTGGGGTGCCCGCGCCCGCGTGCTTCACGCCACCTGCTACTGTGTGAGGCAAGAGTCAACAGACAGTACATACACTTTACACGCTTTCTATCTCTATGGCCTGGATTGATTTTCTCTTTCTCTCTCTCTCTCTACAACAATAGACTTTCCCCCTCACCAGCTAACAGCGAGAGACGCACGCCAAACTGGATTGACTTTCTCTCTCTCTCTCTATACAACAATAGCCTTTCCGTCTCACCAGTTAACAACGAGAGACGCATGACAAACTAAACACATGCTGTACCCTTTTCTTTCATTTGTTTCTTGATAAAATAAATTCCTGTTCGTTTAATTCAATTTAACACGTTGTTCGTTCCTTCCTCAAAACAATTCATTTTTCCTATTTTGTGCGACTGGTTAATGTATAATAATATCAACCAGTCCCACTACAAATTGGTGACACCCGAACACGTATTTCCTTCTATACTACAAGTCTTGCGACAAACTGGCGACCATGACGAGACGTGAAACAAACAAGCATGGCGACGCTACTTTTTTTAAATGAATTGTTTTGAGCAAGACACGTGTTTTATTTGATAAAAAAAAATGAACATTTCAACAAAGAAAAACAAGTGAACTACAATGACGAAACCCCTCGTCAGACTCGGCAGAAAAATAAACATGGAGCTGTCGACTTCATACCGAATATAAAGAAAAATTCGAGCTCAACAAACATTTTTCACGGTTTCCTGACATTACCCTGCAACAAACGCGAGGAGCAAAATCACATCGGTTTATACACATTCTCTCCCACACAGCAGACGCACCAACAAAGAAACAATTACAGAACATCCCTATCAAAACATAGGAAGAAGTTGAATCAACAATACGAGTTGAGATGCACAACGCACGCTGATAAACTCACAACTGGAAGTTTTGTTGACAGCCGGCAACCACACTCACCGTTCAACACAAACGAATGCACAACAAACGCCCATACAAACAATGTACACACTACCGCAGACTCACTTGCGAAGACACCGTCAACTTGACACACAACGTCAACACAAACAAAAAATTTTCCTTCCAAACGAACAATTCACTTCACTGTCCAAGTAACTCGTTGCACATGTCAGCACACAACAAAAAGAAATAAAACAAATGTCAGACTAAAAAAAGTGTCAACGCCTTTTCCACGCATAAGTAAATACTTTTTTTTTATGAACACACTCCGTTTTTGACGTTTTTTTCCAACCACACCAACAGCAAAAAAAAAAAAACAGGACGAAAAGTCAATTGCCCAAAACATTACTTATATATAAAAAAAATATACACTGCATATTTTTTTTTTCCTGGGAGGGGGAGTATTGTGCGAGCCCTTTCTAGTCACACACAAAAACATACGTTCACATCTCAAGCCATTTTTCTTGTTATACACATATGCGCACAGAAACATACGCACACACGTACACACATATGCATATATTCATGTTCGCGTACATACACTCACATTCACGTGCATACACACACACGCTAACGTACACACATGTATGCACACATACGCGCACACATACGCACACATACGCACACATGGGCAACGTCACTTCCCTTTTAAAGGAAACCCACACATGCGCAAAAGACCACCGGAAACAACTATAAAAGCAAGAGACAAGCTGTTTCTTTCCTTTTCGACTTAGTTCTCGAGCTGAGCGGTCGATGGACCATTCGCCCCCTTTTGGGGTGTCTGCGCCTACGTGCTTCACACCATCTGCTACTGCGTGGGGCAAGAGTCAACAGACAGTATGTACACTTTACACGCTTTCGATCTCCATAGCCTGGATTGATTTTCTCTTTTTCTCTCTCTTTACAACAATAGACTTTCCCTCTCACCAGCTAACATTGAGAGATGCACGCCAAACTGGATTGATATTTTCTCTCTCTCTCTCTCTCTATACAACGATAGCCTTTCCTTCTTACCAGCCAACAGCATAAGACGCATGCCAAACTAAACACATGCTGTACCATTTTCTTTCATTTGTTTCTTCACGAAATAAATTCCTGTTCGTTTAATTCAATTTAACACGTTGTTCGTCTCTTCCTCAAAATAATTCATTTTTCCTATTTTTCACCACTGCAAGTTTTTTTTTACAACGGAAAAACACGTTTTTATGAGAGCGCGTTGAAGGCAGACATCTTGGAATTTTTTAATTTTTGTTTGGAATTAAGAATGTTGGTACGGGTTTAGGTTCTTCCAAGTCCCAAAACTACCGACCAGCCTTAATAATTACTAAACGTACAACAAGTATAAACGACAAGAATTTATTAACAAACATGAAAACATGACAACACTGCAATTCAGAACATTAAGGTGAAAAGATTACTCACTTCAATAGTGGGGTTTACGGGAGGAGTGAGGACTGTATTCTAGAGTTGTACTCTGCCTGTCCAACATTGTCTTTTAGGAGAAGAACTTTTTGCGTCCGTGCCTCATGTGTACGGACTCTCCTCTTCTCTTCTCAAGGGACCTCACTCCTTACCCTACACCGGTAATCCGGTGTTCTTATTTATTCCCCTACAAGAACACGCCACTGGGGATAACACCAATTAAAACGTCGACACTCCCTCCCTATCTCTTTTACTAGCTTTTCTTCCTAAAAATCGAACCTTTTGCTTATTCCCCTACTTATTACTTATTTACTCCCCCAAAATACGGAGTACCTGAAATAAATGGGCAACATTTTTAATTTTATTTAAACCGTCACAAAATTTTTTAAATGTGCTGGCCATCTGACATGTCTACCTGACCGTGTCTTTTTCTTTTCTACTTTCTGAAGCGTCATATTTACCGGCATGGCGTTTGGGGGTGATACTTTCAGATATGTCTCTTCCAGTGCTGCGGGTTTTAACCTGTCTACCGAAATGTTTTGTTCCTCATTCTTGATAAGCACCTTGAAAAACTTATTTTGTCTCTCCACAACCTTAAAGAGGCCATGATACGGCGGTTGCAGGGAATGCCTCCTTTCCGTATCACGGATAAAGACATGCGTGCAAGTCTCTAAACCCTTAGGTACATATGGGACCATGTTCCTATTCGAGCCTGAGGGAGAATATGCCATCTTGGCCATTTTTGTTGTTAGCCGGTCGACAAACGCTGTCATGTCCATAACTTTTTTTGGTGCTTCAAAAAAATATTGTGCTGGCAACCGCAATGTGGTTCCATATAGAGCCTCCGCTGCTGAGCACTCCATATCTCTTTTCACCGTTGTCTGCAGTCCCAACAATATTAGTGGCAGATGTTCTAACCACCTTGTATTTTCCGTAAGCTGTGCCCGTAAGGAGGCTTTCAGACTGCGATATAGTCGCTCGACCATGCCGTTTGCCTGGGGGTGATAAGCCGTGGTGTGTATACTCTTGGTGCCCAAAAGTTTTGCAAGTTTACGAAAAAGGTCTGACTCAAACTGTCGACCTCTGTCTGATGTAACATTTTGTGGTACACCGAATCTGGCCACCCAGCCAGCAAGGAATGTCCTGGCAGTTGTGTATGCCGTCATGTCTGGCATCGGTAGAGCTTCAAACCATCGTGAGAATCTGTCGATACATGTCAGCAGATAGCACTGACCTTCACATGTCGGAAATGGTCTGGTGATGTCGATATGAATGTGCTGAAATCTCTCATCTGGAACTGGAAACGTGCCTAGAGGAGCCCGCGTGTGACGACCGACCTTGGCTTTTTGACACTCCACACACGTTTTCGCCCACGCTCTTGTATCAGCTTTTATTCGCGGCCAGACATATCGGTCTGTTAGTAGCCTTACAGAGGCATTGGCCCCTGGATGCGATAGACCGTGTACTGCCTTAAATATGTCTTTGCGTAGCGATGCTGGAACGTATGGTCGCAGTTTGTTTGTGCTTGTGTCACACACAACTTTTGTGTGGCTGGTAGGGTTGGTAATTGTCACTAGGTTCAATGAAGTTGGATTATTCTGCAGGAGATTTTGTAAATGTTCATCCTTCTGTTGTTCTTTAGACAAGGTGTCGACGTCAATTGCCGGCTGCAACAGGAAGGAATTAATTCCCCGCGATAAGGTGTCTGCTGGGATGTTGTCTGCTCCCTTGATGTGCCAGATATCCGATGTCAATTGAAGGATATAATCCATCTGGCGAATCTCTCTGGGAGAATATTTGTCCGAGGAAGACTGTAAAGCGCCTAACAGGAGTTTGTGGTCCGTGAGGATATGGAACTGCTGACCTTCCAAGAGCTGCCGGAAATGGCGTATCGGGGAGAATGCAGCTAACAGCTCTCTGGAAAATGTACTATAGCGTTTCTCAATCTCTGTTAATTTTTTTGAGAAAAAGGAAATGGGTTTCCAGTCCGCATCACATTTTTGTTGTAGGACCGCTCCAATTCCAATTGCGGATGCATCCACTGCTAGGCACAGCTCCTGGTTGGGTTGGATGTGAGACAATTTTGCAGTCTCCTGCAACATAGCCTTGATCTTGTTGAATGCTTCTACCGCGTGCTCTGAAAATACAATGTCACACTTCCTCACATTTGTCAACAAACTTGTCAATGGTAAAAGTACTTGTGCACAGTGAGGTAAGAACCTACGATAAAAGTTTATCAGCCCCAAGAATTGATGCAGCTGCCTCATTGTGGCAGGGATAGGGAAATTTTGAATGGACTTGACCATCTCTGGTGATGGGGATATTCCCCCCTCTGAAATATGGTGTCCTAAAAAAATTACTTCGGATTGACCAAAAGCACATTTTAATGGGTTTAGGACTATCCCATATTGCTTCAAACGTTCGAAGACCTGTCGCACATGACCGATGTGTTCCTTTCTAGTTTGGCTAGCAATAAGTACATCGTCAATATATGCACAGACGAATGGCAAATCTGACAACACCTGGTCTATGAACCGTTGGAATGTTTGTGCTGCATTCCGCAACCCAAAAGGAACTCGCATGAACTCGAACATCCCGAATGGGGTGATGATAGCCATTTTAGGAATGTGTTTGGGCTCCACCGGTATTTGGTGATATGCTCGAATTAAATCCAATTTTATAAAAAAACGGTTATTTTGAGCCACTGCTGCCACGTCCTGGACATGCGGTACTGGGTATCTATCGTGTTTAGTGACTGCATTCAGTGCTCTGTAGTCCCCAGATGCCCGCCATGTGTTAACACCTTTGTTGACAAGATGAAGAGGTGAAGCCCATTCGCTCTTTGAAGGGCGAACTATACCTAACTTCATCATTTGCTGAAATTCAGCCTTGGCCGCTGTTACCTTTTCTGGTGCTAAGCGCCTAGCTTTGCTATGAACGGACGGACCATTTGTTTCGATATAGTGTGTGGTGGAGTGTGGCAAAACGTCCCTATGGAAAGAAGGCACTGAAATTGAAGGGTATTCCTTCAAGAGACTCAGAAAATCGTTATCCTGGTTTGCATGTGCCACTGCTGGACACAATAGAGTACCAGTCCTAACTACCCCACACGCTGTGAGATGCGTTTCTGGATCTTTCAGACCCTGGCCTGTTATATCCACCACCAAACCGAACGCCTGTAAAAAATCGGTACCTAAAATAGCACTGTCTACATCCGCCACTATAAAACTGTGGGTAAATGTTCTATGCAGGCCTAAATTAAGGTCCATACACTTCTCCCCATATGTGTGTATTAACGAGCCATTCACAGCTCGTAGTGTAAATTTACAGGGAGGGGATTTCTTGTCGGCTGCAGTCGCAGGAATGAGAGACACCTGTGCCCCGCTGTCCACCAAAAAGGACGTACCTGAGTTTTGTCCACCACATACAATAGGCGGCCTGAACGAGATGCACCGACAGTTGATGCCGCATTCTTCTGTCGGTTTAAGCTTTTCCCGAACTCTTGTAACTACACGGTGGGATACAGGAATTTGCCTTCTCCCCAAATCTCTTGTGCTTCCAGCAAATGGTCCTATCCTGCCTCCGTTCTCTGGAGTGGCTGCGCGCACCTCCCCGCCTTTGCTTATTCTCGAGGGTAAGTCTCGCGATGTCCTTCGCCATTTTGTTCATGCGAGCTTCCAATCTGGTCTGTCCCTCCATTAGTTTGGAGAGTAGCTCGTCTTTCTCCGATGTCTGAACACCAGCCACCATTGACAACCGTGTCGACATTATATCGGCAATATGGTCGGCTATTTCAGCCACTCGTGCCACTGGCATAGATTCATCTTGTGCAGCTATTACCACCTTATACTCGGTTGGTATGCGCTGTAGGAAGATGTGTTTGACAATATTATTGTCCATTGTCCCTTAAGCCAAGTTCTACAGGCGCTTTAGAAACCGTGACGGCGTGCTATCCCCCATCGTTTCCTGTTCTAATAATTGTGAGATTCGCCTGTGTTCTGAAACTGACACAGCCGTTGTCACTCTTTCTCGTAGGGTGTCATATGGTTTCTCCGTGGGAGGAGATATAATTAGGTCTCTCACCTCGACGATAACATCCTGAGGTAATATAGTCGCCACATGGCAAAACTTTTCAGTCTGTCCTGATATCGTTTTCTGCCGAAAATATAAATCTAGCTGTGCGAAAAACAAAGCAGGGTCATTCCGTACATCCGTTGGAATCAGACTGAATGTGGGCGACGCCATTTCATATTTATTTATGATTTTTATTATTATTATTATTATTTATAGCGACAGTTAGCTAGATGACACCGTATAGTAGTAATAGTAGGGACAGAGCAAGAGGAAGACGAAGTGTGACGTAGTGTTCACATCAGCCAATCACGAGCCTGGCGCTGCGTGCAAATTGAAGAAGACGCGGTCGGCCATATCTGTTGTGCGAGAAAAATGTGAATATCCCGATGAAAGGGTAACGATACTTGTATAAAATAAATCTCGGCACAAAAACGTAACTAGTCATTATTTTTTATTTTTTTATTTTTAACTTACATACGTAAATATTTTGTTTATTTATTTTTAACTACTCTGACGCCGGGATTCATGTTATGGATTATTTTTATTTAAAAATAAACTTTAATTTTACGCATTTTCCTTTTGTTATTAAAACATAAAAAAAAAACGTTGCTTTGCGTATTCTATGTTGCTAGTTGGGGTCACCACTGTTGGTACGGGTTTAGGTTCTTCCAAGTCCCAAAACTACCGACCAGCCTTAATAATTACTAAACGTACAACAAGTATAAACGACAAGAATTTATTAACAAACATGAAAACATGACAACACTGTAATTCAGAACATTAAGGTAAAAAGATTACTCACTTCAATAGTGGGGTTTACGGGAGGAGTGAGGACTGTATTCTAGAGTTGTATTCTGCCTGTCCAACATTGTCTTTTAGGAGAAGAACTTTTTGCATCCGTGCCTCATGTGTACGGACTCTCCTCTTCTTTTTTCAAGGGACCTCACTCCTTACCCTACACCGGTAATCCGGTGTTCTTATTTATTCCCCTACAAGAACACGCCACTGGGGATAACACCAATTAAAACGTCGACACTCCCTCCCTATCTCTTTTACTAGCTTTTCTTCCTAAAAATCGAACCTTTTGCTCGGTGTCATAGCAAAATTGTTTTTTCGCTGTAAAGCAAAAACTACTTGATGAAATTAAGTAATTTTTTTTCCGGAGAACTTCATTCCATAACGGATACGTACAATTTAAACTTTTTTAAACTGTACAAGTGCCGGAAAATCAAATTTTAATGAGATCGATCTATTGTCGCATTTGTCTATTTACAGATACGAGGAGGGATACCTTTAAACGAAAAATTTATTAACAAAGGACAAAATGAAAAAAAGATAAAAAAAGGACATATAAACTCTTAAAATAACTGCCCCCCCCCCGTAAATATTCGTCTATATATTTTTTCTGTCCATGTTTCAAAATTGTCAAATTTTGACAAACTTTAAGCGGTGATTGAAGTTATCTCCCCTGGTGCTCCCTCCTCATCCGTGAAAAATCAAGATGGACTCTACCCGATCAATCTCGTTAAAATTTGATTTTCCATGTAACCCCCCCCCCCCCCAAAAAAAAAAAACTACTTGGTCAAATTAAATAATTTTTTTTTTGTATGAAAACTTTATTCCGTAACGAGTACGTACACTTTTTTTTTTTTCAATATTTTCATTTTTTTTAATGTCTTGATTAAACTGTACAAATACCCTTTTTTTTTTTTTTACTTGACAGATCGTTGGATTATTCAGCGTCCCAAATTATTTCTTGCAAAAAAGAAAAGAAAAAGAAAAAACGATTGCTTAATTTTGCTTAGTCGATGGTAGTTATCTCCCTTGCATAAGCGTCTCGAACTACATAAGCGCCATTTTTACTATAATTACTATTATACTATTAGTGATGATGATGATGACGATGGCGATGATGATTATGATATTCAGCAAGGAGAATGATTGATTTCAACATTATATAACGAACTTGTACAATGAATTAGAGTAAAGAAAAACCTCAAACTCGACGCTAACCATCCAGCTACATCTTGGATGCATTAATTTTTTTTTAAAGGAATCTATTTAGTAAATAAATATGAATTTACTCGTAGCTTTTTTGTTTCGTTAAATTCTCGTTGGTCACATAAAAATAAATAAATGGTTATAATATTTTTGTTTCATTTTCGACCTGAACTCTCGGCGGGGGTCAAGTCCGGAACGAGGCTAAAGTGACGTCATCGGACGGCGACGGCGACGGCGACGACGCACAGACAGAAGAAAAAGACACACACGCACTTAGACTCAAACAGAGACACTCTCGTTGGATGTGGATGTTCACTTCCCTCTTCTTCAATCTCAGGTGAGCTGTCGTTAAATTTAATACCCCTTCCCCCATGATTTGTTCATTTTGGTCCATCTCGAAACTGCAGCGGCTTGACGAAGCGTCAAACCCGAAAAGAGCCGAGAAAACGCGCAGTTGTGAAAAAAAAACAACAACAAAAAAAAAAACTATACCTCCGATCTTTTCTCGTTGATTTCTTGTCCCTTTTCATCCCTTTGATCTTCGTTCGATACCGATCGAACCAAAATCGTTGAAAAAACAAAAACAAACAAACAAAAAAACGAAAAATTATTTTCTTGGCCTTTTTAAAATTATTTTCACAATTAATAAATTCGATACAAAAAGAAAACAAACAACACGCAAGCAACGCATTGTAAAGACACCTCGTTTGCACCGAAACACCTTTCCAATAATTTATATCGGATTTTTTTTTACTTTATTATTATTATTAAATTTATTTATACGCTTACCTGTTTTTTTTTTTTTTAACTAAAAAAATCGGTACTTTACGCTGAAATAATAACATTATTTAGAAAACCATTCTTAACATAGAGAGGGGGATATTTTGTAACTATTCTGTATTTTCATCCGACAATTTAATAAACAAATATATCGTAAAGATTCAATTGAACTTGAAAAAATAGTGCGGCAGGTACGGTAACATAGATGCATTGCATAGCATCAGTCACTTTTTTTATCCCCCAAACATTGTATTAGATTTTAGTTTAAATTAAAGAGCTTAAAAACACTGAACACTTTTTTGTATTAATATATAAATATAAATAATATGCTAAGAAAAAAAAAAATGAAAACTAAAATGTCTTCTGGCATTTATGTAGAATACGGACCGTGCTGAAATAATAGCGTTATTAAAAAAAAATTCTTAATACGGCGAGAGGAAGGCATTTTGTAACTATTTTGTACTTTCATCTAACAATTTAATGAACAAAAATACGGTAAAAGACAAATTTAACTTAAAAATCCAATCTAAAAAAAACCCCAAAAAACTAGCACGATATGTAGATTTTGAGGAGTGATTTCTTCTGTGGAAAGCAACTATTTTATCAAGTCGCCTGACGAGGACTTCTAGTTTTAACCAACCATTTGTCCGAAACATTAGCATGTTCAGTGTCGCGACCATGTAAATGTGTTTATATCAATAAAAAATATATCTTGCTCTTCTTTTATTGAGCACTTTTAATAACATCGTTAAATTCATTATCACTCTTGAATACATTTAACCTGGTATGAGAGAGAGAGAGAGAGAGAGAGAGAGAGAGAGAGAGAGAGAGAGAGCTACTGATATTTGCGAGTTGTTGATATATCTCGTTATCATTGGAGATTTTCTATATGATATTAAGTATATATATATATATATATATATATATATATATATATATATATAATAGCTTTAAACTTATTAGGTAATGAAATTTGTTTACAACAGATTCAGAGAAAAAGAAAAAGATTCTATTTCATTTTTCTTGATTATACGTTTACACACTGGAAAATTGAAAAAATAAAATACATATTAAAACTTGCAGTAGTAGTTCGCTTTGCTATATAAATATACCGTAAAATGATCACCCACTTCCTGACCAGTCTGCGGTGGTGTTGGTGTGATCGCCACTGGTGATCACACGTTTCCTGACCGCTATTATTTCCACTATCTGAAAGCGTTAAGTTTAAATGATAAAATGAACCCCCACTTTAAAGTCTAAAATGTATTTTAAATAAAATTTGCGGTTATTTCCAGGGTGTGACTTTTTATTTTTTCGTTGATATCGTGAGATCGACAGTAGGTAAAAATGAAATCGATTTATGCTCCTAAACCAAGCAAAATAAACGGTGTTTCTGTGAAGAGCGACTATTCTAAAATGAATCAACACAGTTACATGTATTGCACACACGGGCATAAAATCAATTTTTGTTGTTTGTACGTGTTACAACGAGAAAGCCTTAAAACTGAAAGTAAAACTAATGATTTTAAGTGAGAAATATTTGTCCCTTATTTTTCAACCAGAGTTATCCCCCTTTATTCATATTTTTTTTTTCTTTCTTTTTTTTTTTTACTATTAAAATAATCAACCATGAAAATTTCACTCCTCCTTATTTTTTTTACTTTAGGGAAACAATTTCTCTCTCTCTCTCTCTCTCTCTCTCTCTCTCTATATATATATATATATATATATATATATATATATATATATATATATATATATATATATATATATATATGGTGCATCATTGGTGCTTGTCCATAATTCTTTTATTAAAAAAGAAAAAAAAAAAAAGAGAAAAATTTGTAGGATGTACGTACTCGCGACGGAAAAAAAAAATTATCATATTTTAAAAATCACGCGAACTGATCAAGTAGTTTTACTTTTTATTAATAAAATAATTTTTAACCTAATTTGAGTTTTTTTTTAAATGTCCTCCCTCCACCTTCCCCGTGTTAAGAATTTTTTAAAAAAATCTTCCAAGTTTGAATTATTTTGATTTATCTTGTTTCTTCAGACTGTTTTCAAAATAGTTTTGCGAGATAGTCGCTCCTCGGTTAGTCGTAAAATTTGATTTTCTTATTTGAAAATAAAGCCATTTAATCCATTTACATGATTTTTAGAATGTGATATTCGCTTTCTGTCACAGGTATGTACATGCGATTTTTGTTTTATTTATTTATTTTTTTTAATATGGGTGAATTCTGGACAAGTACACTTTTTTTTTTTTACATTAAACAATGAAATAACAAAAAATTAAAAAAATGTTAAACAATAAAAAAGAAAGCATTATTAATGAACAGTAACGTGAAAAATATGTAAAACAAGAAAAGAATATTGTTCGTGAATGACATTTTTTTTTTTACTTGAGAGGTCACTACTTATCAAACTCAAAGGCTACTCTAAGATAAGGGTTAATAAGTGCTAGGCAGATGGTGTGACAAGACCATGGTGATCAGTTATGGTGGAACTTGGGTAGGGATTGATTATTTAAGAGGACAGCTCAACATGAACTTATGGACATTAGATTTGAAAATGACCATGTCGTAGTCAGCCGGGAAGCAGTCCGATGGAAATATTTTGTTTCACCCCAGATAAGTCGCATTGTCACTGAAACATAAGGGGGGGGTAATGTGAATTAGAGGGCCATACCTTAATGGGGAGTTATGCAGAAAGATGTTTGTTCACATCATATTTAAATTTCAGTATGTTGCTACAGTCTGGGAGAAATGAACAAGGGAGGGAATTCTAAAGGCGAGCAGTATGAGGGAAAAATGAATGGCATCTCCTAACTATGCTTTACAAGGAAATGATCTGTCTCCACTTGGAATACGGGTCCATAATATTCGTCGGAGTTGGCAGAGTGTTCTCTGATTCTCTTGAGCATCCGCAATGTTCTGCCATTAGGTATATACTACATATTCCTTACCATGACCTTGTTCCCTCGAGAGTATATCATCTGCTTGGATTAGATCTGCTGTCTACTCGCCGGAATGTGACAGTTGCATCTGTTGCCTGTAGATTATTTTACCGCAATCCTTAAATATCACCTCGTGCTATGGCTGGACAGACCAAACCTGCGACAATATACATTCACATTAGACCCATTGCATAATCGCACGTGTTCGCTCAGAGATGTACCGTCAATCTCCTTTTGCTTGTGTTCTGCAGTCCTGAATGTGCTGCTTCAGAATTGTGTGAATGAACATGTATCATTGTCACAGTTTTGGAATTCTGTATTGTCTATTGTAATATTCAATTAGATAGAATATTAAGGTACTAAGATTATGTTTCAAAGTTGGTAATATAAGCATATACTCTGTGCTTAAAAAAAAAAAGTGGCAGCATTGATCAGCATTCCCTAATTAGCTTAGTAGCCTCTGTCTATTGCTAGCAGTTTTATATGACTATGGCTTAATAAGGGGGGGGGGAGTAGAAAGATTTCTGGTATCTGGGCACCTCTACAATGAAAGGGTGGGATTTTGCTAATTGTCGGGTTGGTTGGGAGCATTCATGTGAAGTGGCTACTAATAAAGCAAGTTTGTCTGAGCACATTCCATTAACATACTTGTCAAATAAACATAGGGATGTTACAGTGTGGCGATGGGACAGGGATTGGAGCTTGGTAGATAGTAGCACCTATTAGGTTAGAGACCCTTTTATGGACCCTGATAAAGAGGTTAGTAGTTGGTGCACAAGTCCAGATGTGGCAACAATACTCCATGCATGGGTGAATGGTGGCTTTGAAGAGATATAGGATACCGGCAGATGTGATAAGTTTTCTAGCACGGTTTAGGGAGCCTACCTCCTTTACAACAGTCTTGACAATGGCTTCTATGTATTTGTTCCAATTCATGTTACCTGTAAATATTAGGCCAAAGAGTTTAAATGATGAACTCTCAGGTAGGGAGTTATTAGTCATGGTGATCTGTAGTTGATAAGATTTCTCGTAATTGTTAAAGGAAAGGAGCTTTGTGTTAATAACATTAAATGTTCCCATCCACTTATGTTCTGATTCCACTACCAACTAGAGATCAGTTTCTAAGGATTTTGTCATTGCCTTGGATATGCATGTGTTTGTTTTGTCTGCATACCGAGAATAGTGTACCAACAAACGCACCCATCTTGGATACAATTGCATCAGGGAAGTCGTTTATGAAAATTAGTATCTCTGAGGTACACTAGCAATTAATGTTGTGCCGTTTTGAAAGTACGACCATCAAGTACAACCTGGATCTTTTAGTTTTTCTTGCCATGGCTGCCATCATGTAAATTCAATCAAATGTAATGTAAAATAAAATTGTTGAAAAAAAAGTTGAGATCAAAGAAAATAAATGTAGAAGAAATACAGAAAATCTTTGTTAAATTCAACTGTTAAAAAAAAACAAAACATTTCCTTTGCCATCCTAAAATAAAAAAACATTTACTTTGCCATCCTAAAATAAAAAAGGCACCCCACACTCCCATTGTCAATAGAATATTTTTTTTTTTGTGAGATTATGCATCAACATCCTGAAAAACAAATTAGAAATATTTATTTATTTTTACTTTAGAATGATTCATTTTACTATATAAATATATTATAAAATGATCACTTACTTTTTGACATGAAAGCATTATTGATCACCCAGATCTTGACTACATAGCATAGGACAGAACAAGTAACTATTTTCATATTTCCAAAATGGCTGACATTTGGAAATATAGCAGAATAAAAGGACAAAACAAATCCTAACAGCAAAGCATGTCCTTCATTCACACTAACTCTAAGTCCGGAGGTTCAATAAAAAATAAATATGAGAGAGAAAAATCTGAACTATACTAGTAGCTCTGAAAAAAAAAAAAAAAATAATAAAGAATCGTGGCCATTTTAAAAATATAAAAAAAATTGTTATCCGTTCTGTCTTACTCTGTTAAGAACTGGGTGATCATTTTATCTTATATTCATATAGTAAAGTGGATTTCACTCCAAAATCTAAAATATTTCATTTTATTGCTTTAAAAAAACAAAAGCCCTACATACTTCCTGGATATTGACAATAATCTATAATATAAATCTCACCTGTCTTTTTGTATGTATGCCTAAAACTTTCGACAGAGGAGATGGATTTTCACAAGATCGGTATCATTTTGAAGCTCAATCCTTCGGACGACAAATATTGAAACATTGGCCAAAAACATTAATGCCTTCATTCTCAATCGGCCACTTTTCTACAGGGAGGAGTCACTTTTTTCACTGATATTTTCGAAAGTCATCACCTTTTTTCAATTGACTAGCCTTAATTTAAACCTACATCACTTCCGTTTTGGCGATAGGCACAACAGCAAAGACATCACATTTTTTTTTTTCACATTCTTTTCCTCCTTTGCGGTTCGAGCCTGCCTGTCTATTACCACTTTTTTTTTTCTCAACACACACACTCTAAACACCTGGGCAACACCAGGCACCCATGCTAGTGTTATATATAAAAAAAAGTTAGCTAACTTTTAGTTTCATGTTGACAATATAAGAGCAATGGGTAAAGTTTTCCCTATATATTTTTTTGTTTTTTAAGAATTAAAAAAATCTTTTGTTAAAATTTAAATAAAAAAATCAAGCATATATTTATCAAATAAATACAAAGTATATATTGACATTGATTGAGCTATTATTCTCATCTTGAGTGTTAGTAGTGAAACGTTTCGGTCGAATTGTCCTTCGACCATCTTCAGGCATGTTGGTTTTTGTTTGGAAAAGAAAAGAGAAAAGTTAATGGCTGATGACGATCGAAAGATAATCCAACCGAAACGTTACACAAATAACCCTCAAGATGAGAACAATAGTCCAATCAATACAAGTAATATAAACCAACAGCCCTCATCTAAAAAATTCAGAACTTAAATAAAAAGTATGTTTCATACTTTCTGGTCGGGAAGTGACGATGGTCAATTGGTTAAGGATACATATTGACAACTTTAGTGTTTCAAGTTTGAATTCATTTCGTTCCACAAAAATCACTTTCACTTTGGATGTTGGCAACCTTCATGTTGTTCCTCTCATAATTCCCAGTGTCTTTCTCCAAAGAATTCTGACTAGAAAAATATCGGGGAAACCAATGCCAACAAAAGAATCTTCAGATTCATATGATATGATGATGATGATGATGATGATGATTGCTTGAGTTTAGCATGATAAACTCCTTTGCCATTAAAAAGGAAAACCTTGTCGAATGAACAAGTTGTAACTTGTCTTGATCATTTTCAGAAAAAATAATTTGAAATATTAAACGTTTCTATTGGCGACATAAATTATTTTAAAGGAAATACAGTTGGGAAATTAGTTGAAAATAATTCATTTTCGTTTATCTACTTATTTGTGACCTATTTGCGTAAAAAAAAAAAAAATTAATATAATAATAACAATTTAGTATTTAATAACAAAAATGCATCTGCTCAGTAAATTTTCCTTGAAAAATATGGAAGCACAAAGTAATTTTATTTTTAGCATTAAAGATTATTATATGATTTGTGATTCATGGTTGTTCAGAGTACTTCCGAAATAAAAAAAAAAATCCAATCATTATCCTATTTTTTACTGTGTATAGGGATTCCATAGTTTGATTTAGGCGAATGTAAAAAAGAAATCACATTTGTTTTTGGTTCATGGGCAAAGTAGTGTTTTTTTTTTTTTTTTTTTTTTTTAGAAACTATATTTTAAGTATAAAAGCTCAATGCTCGACCCACATTGTGAAAATACATTTTGAGCTGTCAATTTTTCAAATGTATGTTAGAATAACAATTAAAAATTTAACATTGTTTTTTTATTTACTATCACATTCATAATAAATTAAGCAAATACTTAACCCTTGAAAAATTTGCTCAAGAAGCAATATGTTATTTTAGTGTTTTTTCCCCAATAATAAAAGGTTTCGTTCAACTAGATAAAATATTAAGGTACAAAGATTATGTTTCAAAGTTGGTAATATAAGCATATTTAAAAAAAAAAATTTTTTTATTACATTTTCACCCTAAACAAGGCGCATTGCCACTTTGGTGTAGGGGGCTACTATCAGGGGCAGCAACTACTGGGGCACTATGTGGGGATTTGGGCAGCAAGATGTCGGTTCACGTTGCACTTGAACTTCTGCATGTCAGTACAGTTAGGGAAGCAGGAACCTTGAATGGAATTCCAGAGTGAAGTGGTTCTGGGGAAGAAACTACTGGAGTAGAAAGATCTTTTACATCTAGGGATCTCTACTGTGTGGGGGTGGGATTTAGCTGCCTGTCGGGTTTGTCGATGGTGTCTATGTCGTGGGAACACAAGTGTCTGCAGTTCGTCAGAGCATTCACCATTAAAATACTTGTAGAACAGGCAGAGGGATGCATATACTGTGCTTAAAAAAAACGTGGCAGCATTGATCAGTCAAGAAGTTGGGGATGTGGTCACTTATGAAAAATATAACACTCCACACAAAAAAATAAATAAATAAATAATGCATCTAAAAATTTTTTTACAATTTGAACTCCTAAAAGAATTTTATTATGGAATTATATCCACCAGTAGGTTTGGTTTGGTTTGGTGGTTTTGTTTTACGATATATTAACACTGAATCCAGTAATTTTGAAAAGTTTTTATTCTCCAAGTTCTTTATATCTTCAAATATTTATTTATGGTGTTTAGTTTGATTCTTTTGTAGGAGAAAATTGTTCATTTTGTTTTTGACTTTACAGGACGTGGTTGAGTTTTACAAATAGAAGGGAAAAAACATCAATATTTTGTTCATTTTAGGTCAGGAAGTCAGTATCTTCAGACAGCCTAATCTGGTAACACCAGATGCTCTCACAAATATTACTACTCCAGGCCAATGTGGACCTGGAAGCAATGATAACTAAGGGCCAGTTCTACATTTCTCCCCCCCTCCCCCAAATGGGATCTCACCATTAGATGTCTCTTAAGGTCATAACCAGGACCCCAACTGCATTCTTAACATGGAAAATAGGAGGGTCTTTTTAATTACTTAACAATTTAATAAACAAAAGATACCATAAAAAAAACCAAAAAAAAAAAAAACCCTTCAATAAACAGAAGGTACAGTTTGCCAATTGTTGACTGCTGTGATTTTATTGGCTAAGCATTAGGCCACATTCTGGTGGTTTATGTAACCTGCATGGAATATGCTGACGATAACACAGTCCCTATACTGCATAAGTACCAAGAAATCTTTTAAACTTAAAGAGAATAGAAAGTGAATTTTGGGTTTACTTTAAACAGCCTTATTATAACTTGCATTTCCTCCTCTTAAAGTCATGGAGTTGGTTCTCTCTATCACTCTAAACATTTTGGTTCTCTCTATCACTCTAAACATTTTGGTTCTCTCTATCACTCTAAACATTTTGGTTCTCTCTATCACTCTAAACATTTTGGTTCTCTCTATCACTCTAAACATTTTGGTTCTCTCTATCACTCTAAACATTTTGGTTCTCTCTATCACTCTAAACATTTTGGTTCTCTCTATCACTCTAAACATTTTGGTTCTCTCTATCACTCTAAACATTTTGGTTCTCTCTATCACTCTAAACATTTTGGTTCTCTCTATCACTCTAAACATTTTGGTTCTCTCTATCACTCTAAACATTTTGGTTCTCTCTATCACTCTAAACATTTTGGTTCTCTCTATCACTCTAAACATTTTGGTTCTCTCTATCACTCTAAACATTTTGGTTCTCTCTATCACTCTAAACATTTTGGTTCTCTCTATCACTCTAAACATTTTGGTTCTCTCTATCACTCTAAACATTTTGGTTCTCTCTATCACTCTAAACATTTTCTCACAAGAGGAAAGAATTATTATTCCATCTAACACTTAATGTTGATACGTTTTTCATCTAGTTTTTTTTATATTAGTTCCTTACAGCAAGTGGCTTCATGCTTTGTCTGGAGCACCCCCCCTATCAAATCAAAATAAAACTGGCTTTAAAAGTTTTTGCAAATATTTAAAAAGTTTTACCTCCAATCATTTTATAGAGATTAATAAACCTTAACAAAAGTATAGTTTTATAACATTGTTATTAACAATTTGGTTTCATTAAAAGTTAAATGATCAAACGATAGTGTAATTCAACTTAAGGTAAAGAGTGATCCGAAGCTGCATATCCATCTGATTGAAAACCATAAATTTTCCCTCCTGGGGATTCAAATAAGTAAAGATGTCCTTTTCACAACAGCCTATTTTATACAATGTGACTGAACCGTTTTATACAGGGTGACCCCCCCCAAAAAAAACAAAAGCTAAATGGAGGCCATCTAGAACATATGCTGTAGAACGGAGAAAAAAAGGCCAAAAACCCTAGTGTTTTGATGTGATGTTTTGAATATAATAAACTAGTTATGACCAAAGTTTCATTTAATTCGGACAAAACACTAAGAAACAGGGCCTAATTATAGTTGGGGCCCGTTTTTTTTTGGGGGGGGGGTGTCGCCCTGTATTAGTGAAGTTTTTTTAATCAATTTTGAAAAATATTGCATTAAGTATTGTCTGGTCTTTGGACTAAGATTATAGTGTAAAATCTGTTCTATCCAAGAATGCATCACCTCCTGCTTCAGAGATTTTGTTTATCCGTGTCATTGTCACATGTTTGTTTGAAATAGAATTTTTAGATGCATTCATGCCTGATGTATAATGTAAAGTCAGTTTTTCTCAGTTTCTTTGTTATCAATAGCTTTCTTCCTACAAAATCAAGATTGGATTCTCGTTTGTCAGTTTTATTGTATGTCAAGAAAAATAAAATGTAATTTGATTTAATTTCTTCCTGGAAATATTTTATTCAAGTTGGAATTATTTTCAAATTGCTGTCATCTTAAAAAATGGAAACACAAGAGGACATGCTCAAATTTAAATCAATATCCATTTCTTAATTATATCTTTGCCATCGATAGCTTCCTTCCTACACAATCAATATTGAATTCGGGTTCATCAGTTTGTCTTGTGCATTGTTTGCAACATGTTTTTAAGTATAAAATGTGGGAGAGCGGTTGCAGGGAAGAGAAAAGGGAATCCCCCACTAAGCTACAAAGTCTATTTTGTACTCTGTCAAAGCAGGATAGGCTGTTTTTAGCAGCTCCTGCCCAGATGTGGCAGCAGTACTCCATCCTTGGATGTACTTGGCTTTTATATAGATAGAGAATTGCATCAGCAGTGAGATATCTTCTGGAGCGGTAGAAGGATTCTACCATTTTTTTCAGCAACCTTTGCATATGCATGCCTAACTCGTGACCCCAAGCATGATCATTTTAAATTATCTAAATTAAAAATTATTTCTTAAATATTAAAGAAAGAAGTGTTGAATGATTTTTTAGTTAAATTCATAATTTTAAAATGTTCATACTTGCTCTTTGCCTTAGCATAGCATATTTGCACCTGGATAATACCAATATTCATCATTTTTTTCTTTTTTTTTGTCCAGTCATGGGGTGGGGAGGGAATAATAATTCCCCCAAATTTAACCGTGATAATCCTTGTCAGCATACCCACCTGCAGATGCTAAAAAAGAAAAAAATTTTGGGGTGACACTGTCGGTAGGAGAGAAGTAGATTTCTTTATTGCGCATGTGCACAAACCTGACAACCAGTGAATTACAGTGCATAATACAGGTCTTTATATCTCTATAAGTACTTGTCTTTGCAAAATTTGAATGAGATTTTCTTAATCAGCTTAGTCGAAAACCTATAGAAGTCATCATTCTAAAGAAAATTGTGGAGGTGGACCTAATGTACAAATTTAACCCTCACCTGTAAAAAAGTTAACATGTGCGCAATGTGGAGAATCCAGTAGATGATATTGCTGAAACATTTATTTTTTATTCGGTGACAATCATAATAGATTGCGCAGGTTTAAATAAAGTATATTTCAATAAAATACATATAAAAGAAACGTAACTACATTTGAAAAAATATAATTAATTGCTGGAACAAATGTACAAAGCGAGTGAGAGAGAGAGAGGAAATAAATTTTTGTTGATTTTTCTTAGGCATCGTCATGCAATGTTTTTTCCTTTGGCATAAAAAGAAATGTAAAAAGCAGGTGAGAGAGAGAGAGAGAGAGAGTTGGGAAGAATATATACAGAGAGATTTAGGGAGGGAGAGAGAGAGGAGGGGAAATGCAAACTTGTGCTGTAAAATGTAAGAAAATGAACACAGCAATTTAGTTATAGGGCAAAAGTAGATATCATTGCGATGCCATATTTGAAATGGTACATTAGCGTTCGTTTAGCATACAAATACCATAATAAATTCCTCCCGGTGATGACTGGGAACAATAGGAGGATTTGATATTTAAAGGGAAAAATAGGAACTACTTTCTCTAAAGATGGTTGCAATTGTGATGATGTTGCTCCTAGGATGAAATGTAGGATTTTATTATAATGATTTAATGTGTCTAAAATGGCATTCTAAAGTTACGTAAGATTGTGGCTAATAGTCTAGACATAATAAATTTGTATATGGGGAATTTCTGCAATCAAAATATTATATATGGAAATGAAACCGAATATTATATATGGAAATGAAACCGAACTTCCTGTTTTAGTTTAAAATGAAACCGAACTTCCTGTTTTAGTTTAAAATGAAACCGAACTTCCTGTTTTAGTTTAAAATGAAACCGAACTTCCTGTTTTAGTTTAAAATGAAACCGAACTTCCTGTTTTAGTTTAAAATGAAACCGAACTTCCTGTTTTAGTTTAAAATGAAACCGAACTTCCTGTTTTAGTTTAAAATAAGCAAATTGGCTTGAAAGAAAATATGTGAAACTTTTGTATATCAGTTTTTTTTTTTTTCAAATATATTTTACAAAAATATGTAATACTTGATTTTATTTTTGCATAAAATAATAAATAAAATGTTATTGTTTTTACTGTTTATTTTATTTTGATTTTTTGTTTTTGAATAATAGAATGCAAGTTTTTTTTATTTTTTCAATGGTTTGAATCTGTTTTAGTATTCTAAAATATATATTAGTTTATGAAATATTTATTAATTTCTTTATATTTTTGAGAAAATAATGTTTTTAAAATGATTCTTGTTTTTATTTTTGCATTAAAATTTGTTTATTTACTTTAAACTAAAACAGGAAATCTAGTTTAGTAAGCGGGGCATTTTTACACCAATAACAGGTTTTCACCCAACACCGGTACGGGTGGACTTAGAGTCGCCTATACTTCTGCATCGTTTGGGTCTTTAATTATCTTTCTTTCTCCCAAGTACATCCTTATCATTTCCTCCCATGTTTTTCTTGGCCTTTTCCTCTGAACCCTGCTACCTCAACTGTTCTACATTCCCTCACTGTGATTTTTATATGTAGTCTAACATTCTTGCAAGAACTCCCATCCATTCTTTTAATGTGACCATACCATCCACTTTTGGACACTCTCCAAAAGATTGGAAAGAAAGCTAGACGGCACATACACCCTAAGCTACAGTGTTAAATATATCTTGGCAAGATCATTTTGCGAAGCAGCAATTTTATGGTAACCTACCTGCCATATCTACTACCATCAGAGAGTGATGTCTACGATTTGTTGGTCACTGCCAGAGGAGTAAACAAGAGTTGGTTAGAAATGTATTGCTGTGGACTCCATGGCACGGGCGCATCAGCACAGGATGACCTTGATTTATGTAAATCCAGAAAATTGCATATAACGCCAACTGTGATCTTGAAAATCTGAGGCAGCTGATGAGAAACAGGGAAATCTGGAGAAAGAGTCACATTGGTGCGGGCAAGGAGCCCGACCAGATAGATATAGATAGATACCATCAAAGTCTACTCTTTTGCATATCTCTTCTAATACTGTCCTGATTTTATTTTCCTCTGGATTCTTACAATAAGTTGACAACTATTTTTTTTTTTTTTGTACATTAGTCACTCCTCATCAAGCACTAGAGGCCACTCAAGGACAAAGTTTAATGGGTACTGTAATGGAAATTTGATAAGTTAATTTATTTTAGTGGATGGCTCTTCAAGAACCTGTTCTTGTTGAACTTGAAACTAATCATGTTATAGTCAGCCGGGAAGCAGCTCTGTGGTATTGTGTTCCACAGATGAGCAGCTCTAGAAAAAAAAACTCTGTTCATGGAATTTTTGCTTAGACAAAGATAAAGAGCAAGGGAAATTGCTGATAGTTGTTTTAGCTAGTCGGATGTTTTCTGCAAAATACTTACAAGGGGCAAACCATAGAGTGGAGCTCAGTCGAGCACACGAGCACCTGCCATGAAAATAACGATAGAGGTGAACCAATATTTTTATTCCAGACCATAAGAATCCGACAGCCAAAAATATTTTTATTCCTTATCAGATGATTATACTAAATCCAAGTTAATCAACATTTATTTCCATAAGGCCTTTTTTTTTCTTTTTTTTTTTAATATATTTTAATCACATAAAATACATGTTAAAATATTCATCAATTTATTTGGGTATTGAGTCGTATTAAAAAAAAAAATTTTCATTTTAATTGTCCTATTTAGTCATAATTTGCAATTAACTTGCCAAGTCACCCATTTCTTACTATGTTTCTCTTACTCTCACCCGCTCTCACTGGTTTGATCTCCTCTGCCTTTCCCTCACTGTGATTTTTATATGTAGTCTATCATTCTTGCTTCCGTCACTCTTTCTCTCTGTTTATTAATAGTTGAAACTAAGAAAAAAATGTAAAAAAAATTGGATTAATCCATTGTAAGAAAAAAAGGGGCCATGAGCAAGTCATAGAACCATTCAACTCATCCACAGCATAAAAACACATCAACACACCTGTTTCTGTTAGATCACCAAAGTTAAGCGCCATTGAACCTGATTTGTACTAAAATAATTGATTATTTGGGAATACCATGTGCTGTATGTGCTTTCTGCTTATCTCAGCATTGTTTCCAGTTGTCTTGGATTTCTCCTTATCGCTGCATTCTGCAATCAAGCAGTGCTGACTCCAGAGACGAATGGTTGATGATTGCGCAACCCTTGCCTCGCAATTATACGCACAGGCATCCTTATCATGGATAGCCATAGTCTGTTAAGACTGAATGGAACCATATATATTTCACCCATAGCTAGGAAGAGAAATAGAGAGTGAGCATAAAGAGACTAATTTTGGATTTTGTCTTTTTAATTTTTTTTAACATTAACTGGTTTTGCAAACTCACTTTTTTCTGATTTTGATTATTCCTAAACCAAGCTCAGTGGATGTCCCAACGGATCACTTAAAAAAAAAAAAAATTCTATTATAGTTACAAGTTTCTTGTTAGTTAGCTCCAAAGCTTAACTCAGCATTATAGCAGTACATCCCAGTCCACCATTGTTTTGTGGAAGGGCACCATCTGGTGTGCCTCCCTTCTCTTCTCTTTTGGGCCGTTCCTCCAATTCATAAACAATGGCTATTGGTGCCTGCCTTTTACTTGTCATATGAAAACCTAACAACAGTAACAATAAACACCTGCCGCCTGTAGTGGTGGTGGTGAATGCCACGTCTCAAATTGGCAATTCACCAACAACCAGGATTTGTTCAACAAGTCCACCATCACCACCACCACCACCACCACTACTACTACTACTACTACTACTACTACTGCTCTTTCTTGATCCTAAAAATAGCAATTGTAATAATTGCTTCACTAATGTACTTAAGAGAATGTAATTGTTAGGATTATTTATCCTACACACACACACACACACACACACACGTGTAATATATATTTATACACACACACACACACACACACACACACACACACACACACACACACACACACACACACACACAGAGACACACACACACTTGACTTATTGTCCGGTTAAAAGCTGGTAAAAGTTATAGCCCATTAAATTAGAATGAGTGCTTTATGCCAAATTGATGGTTGGATATGGTTAAGTTTGTGCTCATTTTTGCATTAAAGTATTAATTCCTAACTGTACATCGAATAGATACCATAATACTTAGTTCGCTGCACCTTATAACAAAATTCATATAAGATTTCAGCCAGATTGGCCTTGTAGTTTCTGAGAAAACTTTTAAAGTAAATGTTGTATTGTGGTGACTAATCCCTAACTGTGCATCAAATAGATACCATAATACTTAGTTTGCTGCACCTTATTAAAAAAAGTCCATACAAAATTTCAGTCAAATCAGCTCAGTAGTTTCTGAGAAAAACGGGAACAACCGACAAATACATACATGGATACATACATATATATGTGAGGACACTTCTCAACCTATATAATGAACAAATTTTTGATCTACAGACTTGAAATTTTGTATATAGGGAATTCAGACTCGTGGAAAACTTTTTAATCTGTTTTCATTGGGGAAAAAAAGGGCTGCTAAGGAGTCAAAATTGAAAAATTGGTACATGGAAAGAAGGGAGGTCATCGAATTTTTATCTATTTGTCAACTGTTGCAGGAATGCGCCTGTGTGGCCAGAAAACATGACGGCTTCTTTTTGTTAAGAATAAGTAGGTTTAGAAAACACTTTTTATAGATTGTGTCAAGCTGGTCTAATGGTTATCATGCTTGATTTGCTGTCTTTAGGTTTTGGTTTTGATCTCAGCTCGATTATTTTTTTTTTTTACTTACAAGAAATGAACTGTTTTGTAAAAAAACATAAAACTCGCATGCACATATTTCAGTTTCCATTCCGATGTTTTACTTCTTTTTTCAGAAATTCAACGTTACATTTAATACCTACAGCATTTCTATTTAAATAAACAAGAATTCTGCATTAATCAAAATATAATATTTATGCATATTTTATGACTTGGCAATTTGCTTATATATATATATATATATATATATACTAGCATTTCAGCCCGGCGTTGCCCGGGTATTTGGAGGTGTATGTTGAGTAAAAAATAAAATAAAAAAAGCGGTCAATTTTTTAAACTTTGACCCTTATTATGACCCCTTAAAATTTATTGTTTTGGGCTCAAATCAAGTTATTAAGTTAGATCCATGTCCAAGGAACCTATATCTAAAATTTCAAGTGTTTAGACCAAAAATTGTCGGAGGAGTTTGGTAGAGTTCTCAAAAGTCAAATCGTTGAACTTTGACCCCTTAATCGCCAAATTTCTGGCCGAAATCCGGTCACATCGATTTTCCCAAATCTCAGTACCCTGTATATCAAATTTTGAGTCTGTAGACTAAAAATTGACAGTTATTGCGCAGAGAAATGTACACACACAGACACAGGCAGACACTTTCACTTTTATAGATATATAGATATAAGATATATATATATATATATATATATATATATATATATATATATATAAAAAGAAAGCTGGCCGGCATTGCCCAGGCATATATATATGTGTGTGTGTGTGTGTGTGTGTGTGTGTGTGTGAGGACACTTCTCAACCTTTATACTCAATGAATTTTTGATCTACAGATCTGAAATTTGGTATATAGCGTATTCAGAAAGGTGGAAAACTTTTTAATCAGTTTTCATCCATGCAAAAAGGGCTGCTAAAGGGGTAAAAATTGAAAAAATGGTAGTCATCAGATTTTTATCTGTTTGCCAACTGTTTCACGAATGCGCATGCGTGAATCATTCACATGACAGATTACTTATGTTAAGAATAAGTAGGTTCCAAAATACTTTACATAACATGTTAAGCTGGTTTAATAGTTATTGAACTTGATTCGGTGTTTAGGTTTTGGTTTCAAGCTCAGCTTGAGTATTTTTTTTTTACTTAGAAGAAATGAACCATTTAGAAAAAACATAATACTAGCATACACGTCTCAGTATTTTTTTTTTTTTTGATAGTTTATTTCATTTTTATTTTTATGTTTATAATGAATAATTTTCATTTTTATGTTTATAATAAACAAGAATTTTGCATTAATTAAAATATAATCTTGGTGCATATTTTATGACCAGACAACGCCGGGCAACCTACTAGTGTGTGTATATATATATATGTATATAAAGCCAGGTACGGCCAATGATGGAGTGCTGTTGCCACATCTGAGCAGGAGCTGCTAGAACCAGCTTATCCTGTCTTGACAGAGTTCAGAATAGACTTTGTAGCTTAGTGGGGGATGCCCTTTTCTCTTCCCTGCAACCTCTTTCCCACAGAAGAGACGTTGCGAGGCTTTCTCTGCTTTATCATTATTTTCATGGCAAATGCTCAGCTGAGCTTCAATCTATGGTTTCCCCTTTCCAAACTTTCACGAAAAACACTTGTCTAGCTGAAACCACTATCAATAATTTCCCACACTCTTTATCTTTGCTTAAACCTAAATGTAGATTCCATGAACAAAGCTTCTTTCTTAGAACTGCACGCCTGTGGAACTCTCTTTCAAGTGCCTGCTTTCCAGCTGACTACAATCTGGTTGTCTTCAAGTCCAATGTAAACAAGTTCTTGATGAACCGTCCCCCTAAGTAATGGAATTTACAAAATTTCCACTACTTATGTTTACTACTATAATTTCATTGACTAATGTATACTCATTAACCCTTATCCTTGAGTGGCCTCCGAGCCTTGATAAGTGGTGATTCCTGTGTAAAATATATATATCAGAAGAATGCTTGTCTGGATGTCTAGGACGAGTAAAATTAATTTCCCCAACCAAAACAGTTTTGTGTCTCCTTTCAAAGATTAAAATAAAGATATAATGATAATAAACCTTATGTCTAGAAATCATTATTCAAATTTTTTTATCAAAATCCATTACATGATTTTGATTATAGAAAATGTTTAAGACTTAAACTTAAGAGACCTTAAGAAGAAATTGAAATTCAGGGATCAATTTTAATGCATATCTAAAATATTTTAATTTTCAAATGGGATGTTGTGCATATATTATGCCCCCTAAAATGTCTTTAAAATACCTCCCCTGATATTTGGAGAATGTGTATTAGTTGATGTCTAATACCTATTTTTAAAAATTTCTCAAACATTGAAAGTATCTGAATTTTTATAAAAGTTTTATATCCCATTTTTACCTCTTCTTAACATAAACTAAATATATTGCAGATCACCACCCCTTTATGCCTAGAAGTTGTGTGTAAAAATTCATAAGATTGGTTCATTAGTTTAAAAGTGAATCCTGTATATGCATACGTAACTTATATCTCTATCTCTGCTATTATGTAAGAGGAACTTTGTGTGCTTGTGTTCGTTTATTCCCTATGGATTCCAAAACAACTGACCCAGTTTTTATGAAATTTCACACAAAGGTACCTTATGTGCTTGGCAGTGTTCTTAGATAGGTCTTGTATCGGTATGTCTTGCATTTGAGAAGTTTTGTTACCACACAAGTCGAAAGGTCAGATATAAAATCAACAATAGGTGCTTTGATATGACAAGGGCGCATTTTAAGTGAATGTTCCTGTTTAAAGTACAATTGCACCATGATACTTTTTCATGTTAAATTTTAAACCCCAGCCATTATATATAAAAAAAAATAATTTTATAAAATTAGTAGTACGTTCTCAATAGTACAATGTAGACTACAATGTATTGTGAACTACGTCATTGGAGGGAGGCATGTTTAGCTTTTTCCTGGTGTGCCATGATGCTTCCCTAACTAGAGCAAGCAATCAATCGATTGAAAAACGAGTGATTTCACTGGTTTCGATGACAATAAAAATATGGGCGTGTGAAACGTTCATTGCTCATCATTCAATCTCAGGTAATGTTGGTTCTGCCAGGTAATATATATTAACTTGTGAAAATATATAGCAATTAAGCTACACAGAATCTTCTGCATTTCATCCTCATAAGGAGTCGTTAGGCTAATATATATTAGCCGGGAGATCCAACATTGCCTGAGATTGAATGATGATCACTCAATGTTTCATACTTCGATATTTTTATTGTCATTGAAATCACTCATTTTTCAATCAAATTGCTTGATTGCCTGCTCTAGTTGGGGACCCATCATGGTGCAGCAGGAAAAAGTTTAACATGCCTCCTCGCAATGACTTTGTCTCTCTATGTATGTATGTATGTATATATATATATATATATATATATATATATATAATATATCTATTCACACTTTTCTCAATAACCACGCCTTGAATATTTTTGAAATTTTGCACAAACATTAGTCATGGTGAAAGTAAATTTTTACCAGAACGGATTTTCTGGGATAAATCTGGTGCCCCCCTAGAGGGCATTGTAGTGATAAAATTGCTTCCAAATCATTCATTCGTTCGCACTTAATAACCATGCCTTGGATTTTTTTGAAATTTTGCACAAACATTAAGCATGGTGGAAGTAATTTTTTTAATCATGGATGGGGACCCTGCATGCTTAGCTTGTTCAAGTCTAATATTAACAAATTTTCGTTGAGTCATTTTCTCAAATAATCAAATTCTGCCTAGTTTCAACCATTCTCTCCAAAGCATTTGCCTCGGTATCTACCCAACAAGTCCAGTAACCCTTATCCTTGAGTTGTTTTTGAGTCTCGACAGGCAGTGACTCATTAGTATAAAAAAAAATCAAACAAAATAAAGTTGTTGGACTAATCTATTATATTTTTCAAGAGGTAGCTTGGGTTATATATATATATATATATATATAGTCCTTAATGAACAGATTTTGTTGTATCATAGCTCTTGAATGTTGCTAGATCAGGTTTAACTCTAAACCCGGGATTGAATCAACATCTATCATATTTTTGGGTCTGCAGGTTGCCCTTATGCCCGATCCGTTGGGTCTGCAGGTTGCCTTCATAACAACCTGCAGACTCTGCACATTGCACTTGAGTCAAGCCTGTTGAGTCTGCATGTTGTCCTTATGCTGAACCTGTTGAGTCCGCACATTGCTGGTGTGCTTGTGCATTGCCGTTGTGCCGAGCTTGTTGGGTCTGCACGTTGACCTCATGATGAGCCTCTGCACACAGCAGTTATGCCGAATCTTGTTGGGTCTACATGTTGCCACTATAGTGATCTTAGCATACATGTCCTCCGTTGACCTCATAATGACTCCATCAACTGGATTTATCGACCCAGCTTTTAGCTTAGCAATAATGAGCCCATAACTGTTAGTTGACTATCATAATCCTATCCACCCTTATTCTATATGTTTCCAGTTTCTCCTGTTGTTTATTACTAAAGTATATTGTGAACATTCTTTCTCGTCTGTTTTTATTTTTTTGTTATTCTTTTCCTTGTTGATCTGATTTTTTTGTTATTATGGACGTTTCCGTCTGTTCTTGCTCTTCCAATGTCCTGTCCGCTGCCATTTTTGTGTCCTCTTTCTCTTTTGCTATGGTTTGATAAAGACTTGTCGCGTATGCAGCAAAAATCGTAATGTTAAATAAATTTTATTCAATTCATATATTCTTGTGAATTTAACCTGTCATCATCAGTCAGTGTCTTGTTGACACAGATCACAACAGACGACCCAGAACTGTCCGTTATGTTCACAAATTGGTACTGTAGGTTTGGTAACAATTTGATATCAGCACAGAAAGTCAAAAAAGACGTCCAACAGTTTTTTTTTTCTATTCTGCAATAAAAAATAAAAGCGTTTGTTTTGGTTGTTTTGTTTTTAGAGTTATTTAATGCCAAATCCAGTAATTTTGGGAAAGTTTTTATGTTTCAAGGTCCTTTAAATATTTATTCATAATGTTTGGTTTGGGAACATGAGCGTTGGGGGTGAAAAAAGACGGGCTTGGTTATGGAAGCATTAAAAGTAACATTTTTCCTCGATTGCACCAAGAGTCGGAAAGATTTTGGTCATCTTCGAGATGCTGCCATGGATAATTGTTGTATAACTCACGACTCTCTCTACTAACAATTCTTGTTCTTTTGGTTAGGAATAAAATGTAGTATCTGTTCTTTGTTAGTGAAGGAGAGATCCTTGTAAACTGAGGCAAGTTTTAAAAATTTTTGTCCCAATCCAAAGTTCTTTTGTTTGTTTTGGTGAACTTGATTTTTCTCTACATTAAAAACCAACCTCGTGTCTGACTCTGCTCTCGTAAAGAGGCAAGTAAATAGGAACTTTTCACACACACACACACACACACACACACACACACACACACACACACACACACACACACACACACACACACATGACTGGCTGTTCCCCCCTCCCCACCTCACGGTAAAATCTTCACCAAAACTTGTCTAGCTACAACTATATAATTTTCTTTCTTCCTATATATATATATATATATATATATATATATATATATATATATATATACTTAGAGCTAAACAACATTTTTATGAGCAGAGTTTCTTTCCAAGAACTATCCATCTGTGGAGTACAACACTGTGGGACTGATTCCTAGCTGACTACAACGATTGCTTTTCGGTCCCCTGACAAAAGATCGATTGGACCTAGTAATTCACTCCCATTCATCTGTTCACACTTTTCTCAATAACCACGCCTTGAATATTTTTGAAATTTTGCACAAACATTAGTCATGGTGAAAGTAAATTTTTACCAGAACGGATTTTATGGGATAAATCTGGTGCCCCCCTAGAGGGCATTGTAGTGATAAAATTGCTTCCAAATCGTTCATTCGTTCGCACTTAATAACCATGCCTTGGATTTTTTTGAAATTTTGCACAAACATTAAGCATGGTGGAAGTAATTTTTTTAATCATGGATGGGGACCCTGCATGCTTAACTTGTTCAAGTCTAATATTAACAAATTTTCGTTGAGTCATTTTCTCAAATAATCAAATTCTGCCTAGTTTCAACCATTCTCTCCAAAGCATTTGCCTCGGTATCTACCCAACAAGTCCAGTAACCCTTATCCTTGAGTTGTTTTTTAGTCTCGACAGGCAGTGACTCATTAGTATAAAAAAAAATCAAACAAAATAAAGTTGTTGGACTAATCTATTATATTTTTCAAGAGGTAGCTTGGGTTATCCCAAAACATCTTTGTTGCTGGTTGTGATACAGAGAGTAACTTCTGTCAGAAATAATTGACTTTCTTTTTTAAATCTGCTTAAGTAATTAAGTCAAGATTCATGGGAGTCTTTTTTTTTTTTTTATCATTATTTATTGACTTTTTAAGCTTTTACCATTTAATTAATGTTGGCTATTTAAATAGTTTTCAAGTTGTTAATTTGCAGACAAATAAGGTTTATTTGTTACTGGGAAGGAGACAGAGATGTATAATTATACTAGGATTGTTAAAAAGTATCAATACATCAACCCCTGCCCCATCGCTGTAATGTTGCGTCCCTGTGCCTCTTTTCCTAGTATTTTAATGGAATGTGTTCTGATGCACTCATAGCACTTGTGCCCCCCTCTCTATCCCGACAAGCAGCAAAATCCCACCCCTTCACTGTAGATGCTTTCTATCCTAATATTTATTTTCCTGGAACTGCTGGATTTTGGAATTCTTTGCTGGTTTCCTACTTCTCAGACTGTACTAACATACAAAATTGAAGTCTAATGTGAACAGACATCTCGCTGCTCAACTCCCTACTTAGTGCCCTTATAGATATGATCTTAAGAAGTAACTCATTTACGTCAGAGTGACACTGTACCTTGTTTAGGGTAAAAGCAGTAAAAAAAAACAAACAAACAAAAAACACATCCTTTAAAAGGACACAGTATATGTAATATTCAACGGCCTTTGATCTTCCCTCCATCACTCCTGACTAGATTTTTGATACAGCTGTGGTCATTTTTGTTCTATTCATTTAAAGAAACCAATGTTTGATATTGGAATGGAAGGCAGAAATGTTTAGCCATACTAGGATTTTTGTCATATTAGCATTTTAAAGCCATATTATGATTTTTGTGCATTTTTGAGATGAGGCTTTATAATTATTTTAGTGTATTTTTGAGATGAGGCTTTATAATTATTTTTGTATATTTTTGAGATGAGGCTTTAATTATTTTTGTGTATTTTTGAGATGAGGCTTTATAATTATTTTTGTGTATTTTTGAGATGAGGCTTTATAATTATTTTAGTGTATTTTTGAGATGAGGCTTTATAATTATTTTTGTATATTTTTGAGATGAGGCTTTATAATTATTTTAGTGTATTTTTGAGATGAGGCTTTATAATTATTTTTGTGTATTTTTGAGATGAGGCTTTATAATTATTTTTGTGTATTTTTGAGATGAGGCTTTATAATTATTTTAGTGTATTTTTGAGATGAGGCTTTATAATTATTTTTGTATATTTTTGAGATGAGGCTTTATAATTATTTTTGTATATTTTTGAGATGAGGCTTTATAATTATTTTTGTGTATATTTGAGATGAGGCTTTATAATTATTTTTGTATATTTTTGAGATGAGGCTTTATAATTATTTTAGTGTATTTTTGAGATGAGGCTTTATAATTATTTTTGTATATTTTTGAGATGAGGCTTTATAATTATTTTTGTATTTTTGAGATGAGGCTTTATAATTATTTTTGTGCATTTTTGAGATGAGGCTTTATAATTATTTTTGTATTTTTGAGATGAGGCTTTATAATTATTTTTGTATATTTTTGAGATGAGGCTTTAATTATTTTTGTGTATTTTTGAGATGAGGCTTTATAATTATTTTTGTGTATTTTTGAGATGAGGCTTTATAATTATTTTTGTGTATTTTTGAGATGAGGCTTTATAATTATTTTTGTGTATTTTTGAGATGAGGCTTTATAATTATTTTTGTGTATTTTTGAGATGAGGCTTTATAATTATTTTTGTGTATTTTTGAGATGAGGCTTTATAATTATTTTTGTGTATTTTTGAGAGGAGGCTTTAATTATTTTTGTATATTTTTGAGATGAGGCTTTATAATTATTTTTGTGTATTTTTGAGATGAGGCTTTATAATTATTTTTGTGTATTTTTGAGATGAGGCTTTAATTATTTTTGTATATTTTTGAGATGAGGCTTTATAATTATTTTTGTATATTTTTGAGATGAGGCTTTATAATTATTTTTGTGCATTTTTGAGATGAGGCTTTATAATTATTTTTGTGTATTTTTGAGATGAGGCTTTATAATTATTTTTGTGTATTTTTGAGATGAGGCTTTATAATTATTTTTGTGCATTTTTGAGATGAGGCTTTATAATTATTTTTGTATATTTTTGAGATGAGGCTTTATAATTATTTTTGTATATTTTTGAGATGAGGCTTTATAATTATTTTTGTATATTTTTGAGATGAGGCTTTATAATTATTTTTGTGTATTTTTGAGATGAGGCTTTATAATTATTTTTGTATATTTTTGAGATGAGGCTTTATAATTATTTTTGTGTATTTTTGAGATGAGGCTTTATAATTATTTTTGTATTTTTGAGATGAGGCTTTATAATTATTTTTGTATTTTTGAGATGAGGCTTTATAATTATTTTTGTGTATTTTTTAGATGAGGCTTTATAATTATTTTTGTGTATTTTTGAGATGAGGCTTTATAATTATTTTTGTGTATTTTTGAGATGAGGCTTTATAATTATTTTTGTATTTTTGAGATGAGGCTTTATAATTATTTTTGTATATTTTTGAGATGAGACTTTAATTATTTTTGTGTATTTTTGAGATGAGGCTTTATAATTATTTTTGTGTATTTTTGAGATGAGGCTTTATAATTATTTTTGTGTATTTTTGAGATGAGGCTTTATAATTATTTTTGTGTATTTTTGAGATGAGGCTTTATAATTATTTTTGTGTATTTTGGAGATGAGGCTTTATAATTATTTTTGTGTATTTTTGAGATGAGGCTTTAATTATTTTTGTATATTTTTGAGATGAGGCTTTATAATTATTTTTGTGTATTTTTGAGATGAGGCTTTATAATTATTTTTGTGTATTTTTGAGATGAGACTTTATAATTATTTTTGTGTATTTTTGAGATGAGGCTTTAATTATTTTTGTATATTTTTGAGATGAGGCTTTATAATTATTTTTGTATATTTTTGAGATGAGGCTTTATAATTATTTTTGTGCATTTTTGAGATGAGGCTTTATAATTATTTTTGTGTATTTTTGAGATGAGGCTTTATAATTATTTTTGTGTATTTTTGAGATGAGGCTTTATAATTATTTTTGTGCATTTTTGAGATGAGGCTTTATAATTATTTTTGTGTATTTTTGAGATGAGGCTTTAATTATTTTTGTATATTTTTGAGATGAGGCTTTATAATTATTTTTGTATATTTTTGAGATGAGGCTTTATAATTATTTTTGTGTATTTTTGAGATGAGGCTTTATAATTATTTTTGTATATTTTTGAGATGAGGCTTTATAATTATTTTTGTGTATTTTTGAGATGAGGCTTTATAATTATTTTTGTATTTTTGAGATGAGGCTTTATAATTATTTTTGTGCATTTTTGAGATGAGGCTTTAAATTATTTTTGTGTATTTTTGAGATGAGGCTTTATAATTATTTTTGTGTATTTTTGAGATGAGGCTTTATAATTATTTTTGTATTTTTGAGATGAGGCTTTATAATTATTTTTGTGTATTTTTGAGATGAGGCTTTATAATTATTTTTGTGCATTTTTGAGATGAGGCTTTATAATTATTTTTGTGCATTTTTGAGATGAGGCTTTATAATTATTTTTGTATATTTTTGAGATGAGGCTTTATAATTATTTTTGTGTATTTTTGAGATGAGGCTTTATAATTATTTTTGTATATTTTTGAGATGAGGCTTTATAATTATTTTTGTATATTTTTGAGATGAGGCTTTATAATTATTTTTGTGTATTTTTGAGATGAGGCTTTATAATTATTTTTGTATATTTTTGAGATGAGGCTTTATAATTATTTTTGTGTATTTTTGAGATGAGCCTTTATAATTATTTTTGTGGATTTTTGAGATGAGGCTTTATAATTATTTTTGTGTATTTTTGAGATGAGGCTTTATAATTATTTTTGTGTATTTTTGAGATGAGGCTTTATAATTATTTTTGTGTATTTTTGAGATGAGGCTTTATAATTATTTTTGTATTTTTGAGATGAGGCTTTATAATTATTTTTGTATTTTTGAGATGAGGCTTTATAATTATTTTTGTATATTTTTGAGATGAGGCTTTATAATTATTTTTGTATATTTTTGAGATGAGGCTTTATAATTATTTTTGTATATTTTTGAGATGAGGCTTTATAATTATTTTTGTGTATTTTTGAGATGAGGCTTTATAATTATTTTTGTATATTTTTGAGATGAGGCTTTATAATTATTTTTGTATATTTTTGAGATGAGGCTTTATAATTATTTTTGTATTGTTTGGATTGTTTGCACTATTGTTCTCATCTTGGTTGTTTTTCCACAACGTTTCAGACAATGTAACCTCCGACCTTCCTCAGGTGTATTCACATTAGATGTTATTGGTGAATGGTAAAAAATTGCACCAAGTCTATTTTTTTCTTTTTCTTTTTTTTTTCTTTGTAATAAATCCATTCAGTTTTTTTATATGCTTGCATATTTTGTATAGATTGTTAAAAAATATTGATACATCATTATTTTCACTGCCTTTAAACTCCTTTGAAAACTGAATCTTCTCTAAGCTGTGGGCGGCGACTTGTGGCAATTCAGGATGAGCCATTCTTACATGTCATTCTTTACTTTGGCTAGGAAGGAGGTCGGAGAGGCCCAATCCAATCAATTGGCTGGTTACATCATGCCCTAGTGTCTAGAAGTTCATTCCCAACCGTATTACTCACTCTGATTAAAAAAAAAAGAAGAAAAAAGACTTATTTCTCCTTTTTATCCCCTCCTCCTAAATCGACGAGGCTGAGGGTCAATCATGTTAAGAACAAAAAACAAACAAACAATAAAAGATTACCAATACCAAAAAGTAATAATTTTTCTGGGAGTAATGTTTTCTTGCAGTGGTGTTTTTTAAGAGTAATGAGAGTAAAGAGTAAATGTTCTCGGTAAAATTTTCTTTGACGAGTAATATTTTTTGAGAACGGTGGTCTGAGAATATAAATAATTATCCTACCTACATAGCATTATAGCTGACAATTATCCTACCTATATAGCATTATAGTGTGACAATTTTATTCAACATTAAAAACCCATATATGGTTGATATGCCGTAAAATAAGTGAAATGCTAGACTTTTTAGCCCATTCAAACCTGACCAAAGTTATAGCCCATTGAATTAGAATGCAGTATTAATAATAAGTTAATATTATATTAATATAATAATAATTAATGGTTGACTATGATTAACTTTGTTCATTTTTGCATTAAATACTAATCGCTATTAATCTCTAACTATGCATTGAACTGATGCCATAATAGTTTGCTCCACTTTATAACAAAGGGTGTTACAAAATTTCAGCTGGATCGGCCCAGTAGTTTCCAAGAAAAAGTACAACAGACAGACAGATAAAGAGAAATATGATATAGAAACCTATATGGTTTCATTGACTGCTTATAATTTCTTCTAATTGTGTGATATATACTTTTTATTTGTTTTAACTAAACATTTGTATGTCGCCACATGTTCATGAGCTTGTTTCGGTCAGCCAGTTACAAGTAACTAGAGACCTCTTTAGGTGATATTACTTATGTAAAAGTATGGACTTCACTTTTGTATAAGCAATATCGCTTGAAGAGGTCTCGTGTTACTTGTAACTGGCTAACTAAAACATGTTCATGAATGTGTAGTGACGTATAAATGCTTATGTAAAACAAATAAAAAGTATATCTTGCCCTGCTTTGGTATTGAGCACTCTTGAATTAACCTTGTTAAAATTTCATTGGTTGCTTCACCTGTGTGTGTGTGTGTGTGTGTGTGTGTGTATACAGGTCATGTCATATGCTACTGGTACCATGTAACCCAGTACTACCTGCCTCATGGTCGGGTCACCAGCTACTAAACTGGTTCCCCCACCAGACTTGTTTGGTGAGGAGGGCGGCTAGTCTCCCTGAAGGATTAAAAACAAGACCTTCCAAAGGGCGAATGAACTCTTTTTCTGGGTCAACGGCCAACTAGCACCGTGTATATTTGTGTGTGTGTATTGGGGTAGAGAGGGCTCCCGTAAGCCGTGGTGAAGGCAACCTTTCTAGGAGAAGCAAATCTCTGACTTAAAAAACCATAAAGCGGAAGACCAGTACCCGCATTAAGCTGGTCTGCAGTTTAATTTGTTGCTGGCTATCTTGCTCTTGCTTGTTGCTGGATCTCAACATTTTGAACCGAGAGAGAGACTTAGCTGTCGTACAAAGCTAAGACTCTGTAACATCATATTTGTATAGATACTCCCTCAGACATTTGGGATCCTGGATTTTAAATGTCTGAGGGAATGGCACTCGTCTGACAAGACGTTGCAATCATCATATATATATATATATATATATATATATATATATATATATATAGTAAGTTATGAAAATATATATGGCAATTAAGCTATACAGAATATTCCGCGTTTCATTCTTGTGAAAATTTGTCAGGGCTCTACCTATGTATTGAGCACTATTGAAGTAAATATTGAAAATTTATGCATAAAATTATATCTTTGTATATTAATTTATGTGATTAAATGAAGTAGTGATATATATATATATATATATATATATATATATATATATATATATATATATATAATCACGTTGACATGCCTGTTCTCATTAGATCACCGAAGTTAAGCAATGTTGAGTCTGGTCAGTGCCAGATATGTGACCAATTTGGGAATTTCAGGCGCTGTATGTAGCAAGACGTCGAAACCTCCCTGCAAAAGTTGCAAAAACCTAACGTTGTCATTTCCCCTAACAGGGATATACATGCGGCTGGGGACCACTTGTGAATTTCGTACTCCCATGAAACTCCCTCCTTTGGAAGAAGCTGGTTAAACCCACATAGGGTTAGTGCCATTAGGGGAAACCCTCTATACTGGACAATTATTTTTGGTAACCAGAGTGCCCCCTTTTTGCTTACTTTTAGGGGAGCTGGTTTTTACCCCACATTAAAAACGGCCTTGTGCCTAATTTGCTTTGGTGGGGAAGCAAATAAATACAATATATATATATATATATAGAGAGAGAGAGAGAGCGCTGTTGTTTTACAACCAGAGAAAGGAGTGATCCTAAATTTTGTTGTCTCTTTCTTTTACTTGTATCTACATTGTGAGTGAAACAGTCGCATTTGTGAGTGATTTTTTTCAAAGTAGCGACTAGAAATAATGAAACGCTTATCTTTTGGCGATTGCATTTCTTTCACTGACAATCTTCCAAAGCTCACTACTGAGTGAAAAATATCTTTTCAACTTTTTATATATATATATATATATATATATATATATATATAATGAACAAAGTTAAATTATTTAAACAATAAAAGTTTAATAGAACAATGTACTCTTTTTTTTTTAACGAAGGCTGTTTAAAAAATATATCTGAAGAAATCGGAATGTTTATAACTTCAAGCATCAACATAAAATTCATTGCATATTTAGAATTACACTTGTTAAAAAAAAACAGAAAAATCTTAATGATATACATACTCGTCATAGAACAAAGATATCATATTCTAAAAATCATGTGGGTTTGGCTAGTAATTTTTCTATTTGGCTAGTAAATGAAAATATTTAGTTGTCCAAGGTCAACTAAAGATAAATTTGTCCGTTGAGCCTTGATATATACTATTACATAATCACATGACTTTTATTTCCACCCGTTTTATTTATGCACTTCATGACTTTCATTTTCGTACCTTCTTGAAGGTCAGTCTCCCTTTGGTTTCATGTTCGTTTTATTTACTCCCTCATCCAGCCAATCATTGGCATGAAAGTATTAGGTAAATATTTAAAGTGTTCATGGAGGTGGGGAGTGCACAGGCCCCTCAGATTTTGAATGTCCAAAACCAGAAGTAGAAATCTAAGAATCATACACAAGCTCAATTATCCATGTTAAAAAAAAAATTAACGATTTGAAATAATCTTTATTCCTCGACTGCTTGCAAATGGATTTTTCTACAAACCTAGATTACACTACACCTTTTGGATTTTTAATTTGGATCTATTTGTCAACAGTATAAATCTGATTTCTTTATAGGAACACTGACTCTTGTCAGTATTTTGTCTTGAAAATACTTTCATCTGGATTTTTAAACTTTGATTTTTAATTTATCCTTTTATTTTTCATTTCTTTTCCTCATTTTATGAACTCTTTTCATTAAATTTTTTTTTTTTTACATTTATGACTCGTTTTTGTATAATGCTGTTTCAATTTATGTGATTACCAGCAAATTCATAGCTTTGCTATAATATTAATTTGCTAATATCTTCTCTCTGATGAGAAGATATTTCTTTGAAACTCTGCAGATTAGGGAAATTTGAATATACTGTGATACCGCGGTTGTCGAACGTTTTGGTTTTGGTGATTGAACAACTTGGTGTTAAAACCAAAAGTTGGAGATTTTCTTGCTTTAGTAGTCGAACGAAATTCTTTGCATCGAATGTGAACAAGCAGCAGTGTTCCTCATTGGGAGGCAATTCGTTTCATGTTTGCAATGTTTACTTTTCTTTTTTTTGTGACACCAGACGTTGAACAAGTAAATTAATATTTAGAAGATTATTAATGAGATGATTCAGTAAAACGCTTAATCTGGCAATGTGCTCTGGAACAAAGAGTGCTGGGAAATTGGTTTTGCATGCATATTATGTTTTAGCATTATACCATAAAAGAGATAAACTTAACCACAGACAAAAACACATCTGTTATTATACGAAAGCTAGAACTTGCAAATGTTTGTTTTCCTAAAATTTGTTTTCTTTATATACTTTTAATTGCTGAAAATACATGCTAAAATATTCCTCAGTTTTGGAATTATGTCTGGAAAAACTTCATTTTAATTTTTTGAATTAGCTATAATTTGCAATTTACTTACTAAGTCACCCATTTTTCTATCTATTACTCACACCCTCTCTCACTGTATGTTGTTTGATTCCTCCATCCCCTCACTCTTATATTAGTATCTCTCTCTCTCTCTCTCTCTCTCTCTCTCTCTCTCTCTCTCTCTCTCTCTCTCTCTCTCTCTGCCTGAAGTCAAATGTAATAAATTAAACAGATTGGAATAGTCAATTATAAACAATAGGCAATATCACCATAAGTATTAATTAATTCAGAGAGAGAGAGAGAGAGAGAGAGAGAGAGAGAGAGAGAGAGAGAGACTGAACAGAAAGACAAATTATTTTTTTAATTCAACTGCTTTAGCAAAATCATCTTCTCCTGATTCAAACGATCTCACCTGACCTCAATGGTAATTCAATTGACATTTATTCTAATGTTAATATACTAGAAAATTATATATATATATAATATATATATATATATACACACACACTAAAAAAACAATATATATACACACTAGAAGAACAAATATATATACACACACACTAGAAGAACAAATATATATACACACACACACACTAGAAAAACATATATGTATATACACTAGAAAAACAAATATATGTATATACACTAGAAAAACAAATATATATATATATATATATATATATATACATACACTAGAAAAACATATATATACACTAGAAAAACATATATATATATATACACTAGAAAAACATATATATATATATATATATATACACACACATTAGAAAAACAAATATATATATACTCACTAGAAAAACATATATATATATATATATATATTAGTTTAAAATAGCATTTTTATTGGTCTATGAAAATAACACTCAAGATGAAAACAGTAGTCCGAAGAATCCAAATAGCACAAATAATTTACTATTAATCAAATATTTATTGAAATAAGGAAAATGGCCACTTCTGCATTACACGAACGGCACTATTGTGAAGGGGGGGGGCAATAACTCCAATTTCTTCTTGGTCAAATAACGTGACAAATGAGTAACAAACAAGATTTTTTTTTTCCGAACACAAAAATATTTGAAAATCAAAACATTTATTGTATAAAAATTTATCAGTATATAATTGTAAAAGCATTTATTAAAAAGTCAGCGTAAGAAAATATAATTTTAATAAAACAATTTTTGAATTAAAGCAACATTGGATTTTTTCTGAAATATTTTTTGAATTGAAGTAAAATTGTCACTGTAACAAAATATCGTTTCAATTTTTTTATGGCACCTGTTGAAGGGTCGACAATTTATTAGCTTTAGTTTTTAAATTAATAAAAAATTTGAATCGAGAGAAGCTCCAACTGGTGATACCTTAGTGAAATGCACTAAAAAAAAATAAAATGGCACCGACTGTGTCATGTAGAAGTGCCGAAAAATTGTTTCAGTTTACATAAATGTAAATTAAAATAATCTTATTTCGATCTTCATTAATATTCACTCCCTTCTCTTCTTTGCATACAAAGAAAGCTAACACTTCATGGCCAGGTTTTCCTCCCTCATTGCATTCGTCAGTTAATCAGCACATGCCTGATTGATTTGGCACTTCTGGCTCTTAGCTTTTTACTTGTAAATTTAATTCTAAGCTACATTAATATTTACTCTCCACCCACTCTTTCGCTCACACATAGAGCAGACACCACATAACCCCCCCCCCCTTGCATTCGTTACTTAATCAGACCCCTTTTATTCTATTGGCTTGCTTGCTGATTTGGCACTTTTGGCTCTTAGCTTTTTATTTATGAATTTAAGAGCTTTATTTTAAACTCAAATGTATTTATGCAATTAAAAACCAAATGTGAAACTTTCGGGAGATGAAGCATTCTTTAGCTTTGGTAGGCAATCACGTAAGAGATGATTTCTTGATAAAAATACTGCTCCCCATCAGCTCACCGAGTCGGCATCACGAAGAGTATTCAACCTATAAAAAAATCTTGTTAAGGAAATGACTTTAAAAAAATGTCTCATTTCATGCAATGTAGTTTAAATAAAGACCTGCTCAGAGATAAGTTTGGGAGTCAATTTCTAAAAGCACGCAGAGACATTAAACCGAATATGATGATGCAGTGCACTTCCTCACATTCAATAAAAATCCAAGGTATCACTCTATTATGTTCTGTTGCCATGGATACTTTCGCTACTGAGTATATAATAAACTATGCGGAAGAAGAAAGTTTTTTTTCTTGGTCTTTTGGCTAGGAACAAAGTGGAGTATCTATTCTGATGCTACACCTAGTCTATTCCGTCTTCCTCGGTCAGTGAAGAAGAAACTCTACTAGATTGAGACAATTTTTATTTTTGTTCCACAGCGCCTCTTTTGAGGAAGCTGGATTTTCCCCACATTAAAAACTGACGTTGTATCTAACGTTGCCCTTGTGGGGAGACAAGTAAATAGGAACATATAAGTTAAGCCAATCTAAACAAACAAACAAATAACTATAAAAATAATAACGATTTGAGAAAAAAAAAAAAAAAAAAAAAAAAAATGATTGTCGATATATTCAATCTATATATATAAGAATTTATCCATGACACTGAATATGGGATTGGTCAAGTGATTGTTGTTATTGGCAACCAGGTATTATGAAGCTGGGTGATTGCTAATGCACACATCCTACAATTAGAAATCTCATCTTTAATGGATGCCTTTCCCCAATCCATCGCTAACAAATTTACACCCTTTTTTTCACACGGTTGTTGGGTTTTATGGCACATCAACCATTGTTGGGTCAGTTTGGTATGAGATTGTACGTTTTTTTTATATACAATAGGCACCGCCAAAACTGGGGGGGCAGGTCAGTACTTTTTGACGGACCGTCTTTTTAAAAATCTACCAAAAATCAGGTAATTATCCGATCAATACGAAATTTTCAGCGATTATTAGGAGAAGAATGAACTTTATAACAGTGTACTTATTTTTCATAAACGATATTTATATATATATATTTTTTTGCTTACAACCCCCCCCTTGTTTTGAAGTGGGAACAAATATGCTTAAAATAATCATCTGAAACTGAACACAAGATATTGTGTTGTTGTAAGGGACAGAATTATAGATTAAAAAAACAAAAAAAAAAAAAACTTGTTTGCATACCTTATTTTGACGTCTGAATATCAGAACTTCGATTGTGTTTAATTATCCCGCTTTTGAGTTTTGAAGTGTGAAATTCGGTGAATATGTTGAGTAAAATAATTAATTTAAGTTAAGCAAAACAAAAAAAATTTTTTTTTAATATTTATACGAAAAAAGCCATTTTAAAATTTTTGATAAATAAATTAACAATTTTTTTTAGCGAGCCGAATAATGCATGACCATTATTAAACAGGGCATGCTTTGAATAATCGATACAAAAAAAAAAAATTCGATAAATATTGTGCCCTTTGTGTTAAAAATAGCATAATCTTTTTCGATCCCGTTTGAAAACGTTTGCCACCTTTCGACTACGGTGGACCAAATGCGCTGAAATAATTTTTTTTTATTCTGCTTTAAATTGCCCCCCCCATTTTGGGGAGCCTGGCCCCCACACACATACACATTAAAAACCAAACTCATATATGAATAAGTGGAATTATTTGAAATTCAGGTACTTATAATATTTTTGCATATTCTCTTAGAAAATCATCCTAAATCTTAGACAATAAATAAATAAATTAATTATTTCAAAAACCTTTTTTTTTTTAAATATTTAAGTACGTTTTTTGTGCAAGACAAAAAATGTCAATTGTTAACTTTTTGGGAAAATTTAAAATTTAAAATTTAATTAAAAATAGTAGAAAAAGTTTTAAATTATTCTGTTTTCTATATGATAAAATTCAGGGTTTTATCTTTCTGGGAAAAAAAAGTTACTCAGAAATAATGGATTTTAATAAATGTAATTTAGTTTTAAAAAACAACAACAACTTGATTTTGCAGCCATTTTTGGCGGTGCCTAATATACAACTAGCGGGAGGGGGGGGGGGGTCTTGCCGGGTCGTAAAATATGCTTAAATATATTTTAATTCCTGCAGATTTATTATTTATTATCACAGAGCCAGTTCTCTATTGTGTGTGTGTGTGTGTGTATATATATATATATATATATATATATATATTGTACCTAATAGATAATAGTGTTTTCAAAAGTTAAAACAAAAAAATGACTTACGTGCTGTCAGCTGGAATTGAAACCGAAACATTTAGTGCTCCAGCTGCTGTCCCTATGGATGTAGCTGTCAAGAGCTAGGTAAGAAAGGTTAAACGACTTGAAGAAATGAATTGAATTTGGAAAGAAATAAAAATATGGAGGAAAGTTGAAATGCATGAAGTTGCATTCAAACTTGTTGATTCATGTCTGTATGTAATATTTATCCAAACAAAGTTTTTACTTGTTATAAGACATTCTTAGTGTATGATGATGCTTGTCTGTTAATTTCAGTGTTATGTGACCAGTAAGTTAAGAGTTTATCGGTTAAAGACAGACACGCATGCATCTATTTTATTTATATACTAGCCTGGGTGTTTGGAGGTGTGTTTTGAGCAAAAAATTTTTAAAAAGTGGTAGTAGCAGGAAAAGAATGTGAAAGTGATGTCTTTGCTATTGCATCCATCGCCAAACCGGAAGTGCCAAAGGTTTAAATTAAGGCTAGTCAATCGAAAAGAGGGGATGACTTGTTAAAATATCGGTGAAAAAAGCGACCCCCTCCTTGTAGAAAAGTGCCCAGTTGAGGGTGAAGGAATAATTGTTTTTAGCCAATTTTTCGATATTTGTTATCTGAAGGATGGAGCTTCAAAACGATACCGATCTTGTGAAAATCCGTCGCCTCTGTTGAAAGTTTTAGGCAGACATACAAACATACATACATTTAAACAGGCAGATGAGATTTATAGACTAGCGGGGGGGGGGGGTACCCAGTGTTGCCCGAGTGTTTGGTGTGTGTGTGTTGGGGGGGGGGAGTAAATCAAAACAACCCTGTTTAAAAAAACAAAAAAACAAAAAAAACGTTGGCCGGGTGTTTAGAAGTGTAAAAGAAAAAAAAAAGTTTTAATAGAAAGGTAGTCTTGAACCCGAACCTTTGGCGCGGAGGTGGAAAGGAAATGGAAAAAAAAAACCCTGCGACCTAACCATCTCAATCACGGGAATAGGTGAATTGATAAGTGTGTTAAGTTGACGTTTATAAAGCGAAGTTAACAGGTGCAAGAATGTTAAGTCACGTAATGTTTGACCTATTTTGCGCTGGAAGCCAGTTTCTGTTTTCCCCGCTACGCGGCGATCAAAAAATATCTCAAATAGCTTGTAAAATTCGGGTAAATTAAAGATAGCTGTGACCAGAGTTCCTTAGTCATAGATATTATTATTTAGACAGCATATAAAAAGTTTTAAGGAGCGAGCCAACCGAGAATCACGGCCAAAAAAGCCTTTTGTAGACATACACAAAAAGCGAACACACATACATACATACATACATTATATAGAAGATAGAAGAAGATAATTTGTTTGTAGATTAATTTAGATTTGAAGAGATTTTTGTTAGATACTGAACCTAGTATTCTCAAATGGCAATATATTATGCTAGGATCTTTTATTTATCATTTCTCAGGTAAAATGTCTCACATGACCACCTGCATTTTAGATTTATGTTGCACCATTTTTTTTACGATAATTAACTTTTTGAAACTCTATTTTCTCGGTCAATTATGAATTGGTATCTCTTGGCCCTCACTGAGTACTCTCTCTAACAATATCACTAACAATACTCTGTGTGGGTGTGTGTGTGTGTGTGTGGCTAATTGAGCACCTCCGTTGGTTTGTTGATAAGATTCTTCGCCTCCGACCTCCTTTGGGAGCAGATAAGAAATAACCGAACATTGAGCAATAATGAACTGCAAATCGATGTAGTGCAATAAGCTTATAGGAATTTGAAGGTATTTTTCGAGGTGTGTTATCTTTATGAAAAACGTTATTTAAAGAAACATTCTCTATTGATTTTCAAAAGTGAAAAGTTTGGCTCAACCTAATGCCAGAATAGTCTTCTTTGCCTGCCTCCTCACTCCTCCAAAGTATTGGGAAGCAGGGGACAAAGAGAAAAAAATATGACAAAAAACAAGAGGAAATAAGTTTATAAGGAGAACAAAGGAATGTGAAATAGGGTTGGTGGAAACATAGTGGATAGGAAGTTATTCACCAAGGAAGACTGAAAACAAAATGAAACTGAGGTGGATTGTTGGTCAAGGTGTAGTGATGAATGGAAAAAGAAGGTTAATATATTTTAGAGTTAGTTTTAGGTGTGGTCGTGAATTTTGCAAATGTTCACAATGGTTGGGAACATTTTGCAGATAGTTTTGGGCGGGACAGTTGATGATACGTATGAATTGAGGGCAAAGTTCAGTTGAGGTCAGTTGCGAGTTTGACTCAGCAAAATGCTGGTTGTAGCTTGGAATAGATAGGTAAATAAACTGATCAACTGACGACAAAATGACCTCAGCAGACACCTACCAGGATGCGAACCATAGTGTGTAAAAAGTCGATGGTGTCACGCACACACACACACCCAGAGTGCAACTAATATTTGTAGAATGTGTCAGAGTTTGTGTTTTGTTTTATTTTTTTAATTTTTTTATGAACCAGTGCATCCCTTTGGCAGTCGCCAATGTGTGAGAGACAACAGAACTGTCATAGAAGAGAAAATGGAGAAATAATCCATGGTGCACAGCATTGGGGTCAACAGTGATGTTGTCAAGTGGAGTAGATATGATCTTGCATTTCTATAGCATTCGATAGTCATACAACAGTTTCTTTTTTCACAGTCCTTTGCATTATTATTGTACTCTGCAAGATTTTTCAAGCTGCACTGGTTGGATTGTGGAGGGCAGACAAGGCAGTGCTGCATCAGAGGTAGGGCCACAGAAGAGAGGATTTCCACGGAAGGGAGTTTTCTCTAGCCCTTTGGTCCATAGCTGTAGTCTGATCTCTTCCTGAGATGTTGTTATGGGCTTGACATGGCTTAATAAGCTTCTCCTTGACTTTAGTTGTTGGACCGTTGGTTCGTATAAAGAAGATGGCATTCATCACTGATAACCTTTCTAATATCTATTATACTCTTAACTTTCCATCCCACATTTGCAGCGAAGAGATACAGATTGTTCAGGTTGGAAGGTTTCGGGAAACCAGTAATGATATGGCATGTGTTATTCAATATTTATATGGGTTGATCCCTCTCCAAAAACACATACATACTCTGAAGTGGAATAACACAGGACCAAAACAGTATTTTTTAATGTGTGAGCTGCGCTTCCCCACTTGGAGTTGATCAATTTCCATAGGATGTTGATTCAGGAGATGACTTTCAGTTTTGTCTTTTGATATGTTTCTTCATAATATTTAAAAGATTTTCTTGTCATTATATAATGATTATATATGGTTAAAAGATACCACTCATACGATTGTTAATAAAAATCATTATTCTTTTTGCAAGTCAACCATATTTGGTATAAATAAACAGAGTGGTTCAAAATGGCTTGAGAATGTATTTTATTTATTTTTTTTAAATGGAAATCACTCCTGCCAAGGCAAGAAGCCACATGATGTAAGGAGTTGAAACAAAAAAAAAAAAACTAACCAGATCCGTAGATATCCATCTGGTTAGTTTTCTTTTTTAACATTATTCCCTACAGCAATTATTCTCTCTTTGTCAGAAACATTGTTCACGGAATGCAAGGATTAAAGTACAAAATAAGAAAAACGAGAGTTACAAGGCTGCCGAATGTGAACTTAAGGTCTGATTGTTGTGGAATGTGACCAGCCACAAACAAATGATTCTCTGATTCACGTTTGACTTATGAGAATTCCGTAGTTTTTGTTTCTGATGAAATAATAGAAATGTGATCACATGGGCAGACTTATAGACAAGTTAAACTGTTCAAATCATAGACAAACATGACAATCAAAATAACAAAAAAAGATTCCATTATCATCTGCATATCCCAACCTTTTTATGATGTCACCACTTTATCAAAGCTAAGAGCCACTTAAGGATAAGGGTTAATAATAGTGATGGGACGATTCTAATATTTTTCTAGATTCCAAGAAAATGACTGATTCTGATTGCAATTCTTTTAAAATCTTTATAGACTCTTTATTTTTATTTTTTATTTGTTTTTTCTTACTTTTTCTTAATTATCGGATTAACCGTAGAAATCCAAGTAATTTGTGTATATATTTTTTTTTTTTTTTTTTTTTTTTACAAAGGCATCACCACATTATCAAGGCCCAGAGGCCACTCAAGGATAAGGGTTAAAGAGTGTACAGTAGAAATTGGTCAATATAGTAATCATTAGTAATGAAAATTTGGTAAATTTAATAACTTATATGGAACGGCTCATCAAGAACTTATTTACTTTAGACTTGAACACAACCATATTGTAGTCAGCCGGAAAGCAGGAAAACGGAAGACAATTCCACAGGCGTGCAGTTCTAAGAAAGAAGCTTTGTTCATGGAATCTACGTTTAGGTTTAGGCACAGATAAAGAGTGGGGGAAATTATTGATAGTGTTTACAGCTAGACGAGTGTTTCTTGTGAAAGTTTGGCGAGGGGGGACCATAGATTGAAGCTCAGTTGAACACTTTCCATGAAAATAACGATACATCAGAGACAAACTCGCAACATCTCTTCTGTGAGATAGAGGTTGCAAGGAGGAGAAAAGGACATCTCCTACGAGGCTACGAAGTCTATTTTGAACTCTATCAAGGCAGGACAAGTCCTTTCTAGCAGCTCCTGCCCAGATGTGGCAACAGTATTCCATCCTTGGACGTACCTGGCTCTTATATAGGTAGAGAATAGCATCAGCAGTGAGATATTTACCGGATCGATAGAAAGATCCCACCGTTTTTCCAGCGGCCTTGGCAACAGATTTGATATACGTGTTCCATTTAAGATCAGGAGTAATGGTCAAGCCCAGAAGCTTGTCAAAACTTGAGGCCTCCTGAAGACGAGAGCCATTCATTTCAATTGATGACAAATGTGGATTAGAATGTTGATGATGTAAGGAGAGAAGCTTGGTTTTAGATGCATTAAAAGTAACCAGCCACTTCTTTCCCCATTGTACTACGTGCTCAAGATCAGAGGAGAGAGAATTGGAGAGAATTTGGTCGTTTACTGTCTTAGATGTGGTACCATAAATGGTAGTGTCGTCAGCATAAATGTCTACAAATGATGTAAGGATATGATTTCGAAGATCATTAATGTAGATCAAGAAAAGAGTTGGGCCCAGGATGGATCCCTGAGGGACACCGGCATTAATACTGTGAGCTTCTGATTTTTGCCCCTCAACTACTACTCTTATGAACCTATCAGAAAGATTATTATATTATTTTTATTATTGGGATCTTTTTGAGATTAGCAATTTATACATTTATTTATTTGCAAGCGGAAAGGCGCCCGGCTTGGCCCAGTTGTAAAATATGCTTAAATATGATATTTTTATTTGTCCAGATTTTGTATATATTATAAAGTCGTGATTTCAAAAGTTTAAAAAAAGAAAAACAACAAAAAAAGTATTTTGGTGCTATCAGCTAGAATGGAAACCGAAACCAAAACTGTAGCATTCAAAGCTGATGATGTTACCACTGTACCAACGTGACACGCATATGAATTGATTAAAAATATAAAATAAACTAAGATGAATGTGCAAAATGTATATATTTTTTTCAATTTTGACCCATTTTTGACCCCTTAAAAATATTTTAACTGGCTAAAGACCCATAAAAGAATGGTCCATAAAAAATCCAATTCTGTGAGGCCCCTAGCGCCACTCTACGACTTTTAGTTTTTGAGGAGATAGTTTGAAAATATGGAGACAGACAGACAGACAGACAGACATATAGCGTTTTATATATTAGATTTGCAGACTATTTTCCTCATCTTCTAGTTGTTGTTTCACAACGCTATTCAAAAGGCCGGAGGAAAGGTTGGTGAAAACGTTGTGGAACAACTTGAAGATGAGGATAATAGTCCGCAAATAAATGTGTGCATATATTTTTGCAAACGTAAAAATACAGAGTGGATGGGGACGATGATTTATAGATTTTAGTTTTTACTGATATTTTAAAATCAATAAATATTTGTCATTCTTTGATTAGTATAAGCAATGAAAAATGCAGTTTTAAATAAAAACAATTGAAAGAATCGTTTTTGGCATTGGAAAATTGGCACAAATTTTCCGATTCCGATACCACAAAATGTTCTGATTTTCTTGATACCTGATTTCAATTGTCCTAACACTAGTTAATGATTTATGAGAGTGATGTATGGCCAGTATTTATTGACATTTCTAATATAAATCTCACCTGTCTGCTTAAATGCATGTATAAATTTATGAATGCATGTATGTATGCTTGTATGCCTCGCAAAAACTTTTGACAGAAGTGACGGGTTTTCACAAGATCAGTATCATTTTGAAGCTCGACCCTTCGGACGACAAATATCGAAAAATTGGCCAAAAACATTAATTCCTTTATCCTCAACTGGGCACTTTTCTACAAGGAGGGGTCGCTTTTTTTGCTGATATTTTCGAAAGTCATTGCCTATTTTTGATTGTCTAGCTTTAATTTAAACCTACGTCATTTCTAGTTTGGCAATGGGCGCAATAGCTAATGCGTCACATTTTTCTTTTTTTCACTTTCTTTTCCTCCTTTGCGGTACAGGTTCGAGCCTGCCTGCCTACTACCACTTTTTTTTGCACTTGCAAGTTTCTTTTTTGCTCAACCAACACCCTTACACACATTTCCACTTTCTTTTCCTTCACGTGTTTGAGTCTGCCTACCAACTACAAATGTTTTTTGCTCAACACGCACCTCCAAACACCCGGGCAACGCCGGGCACCCAGGCTAGTTAGATATAAAAAGCACCCTGTTGTAGCCATCACAGAAGCAATCCTGTAGCAATATGTTTTACAGTTGAGAAGTTCTTGGGAAGAAACTCTCTTCATGGAAATTCTGTTGTTTATTCACATTTATTTATGGAGAAAGAGATTCTTTTCAGTTGTGATAGAGGGAGGAATTATTGTTGTGAATATCTTACAAGATGGAACCAAAGATTGGGGCTCAGTCGAGCACATTGTAGGGAAATAACGATAGAGTAGAGGAAGAACAGCAATGGCATAATCACGTTGACACACGAGTACTTGTTAGATTGCCGAAATTAAGCAATGTTGAACTTTATCATTACCAGGTGGGTAACCATTTGGGAATACCGGGCGCTTTATGTAGGAGGATGACATGCGCCTGCAAGAATTGTAAAATGTAAGGTCAACATCTCCCCTGACGGGGGGAGGGGATGTACAGACAACTTTTGAATTTGATATTATGAAACTTACTCTTTGGGAGGAAGCTGGTTGAATTTGCTTAGGGTAACATCTCTTTTGTGAGAAAACGACTCTAGAGAAGAGACAAGATCATTTCTCCCTAGATTTCAAAATCGATTTTTTTTTTTAACTATCTAAGTCAGAAAAAGTGCTCTGAGCGGCACCTCTACAAATGTGGCAAGTGCTCCATTGTCGGGCATATTTGACTCCTACATAGGTTGTAGATTGTATCACAAATCGAATACTTTTCTGGAACAGTGGACTGATCCGACTATTTATTCAGCTGCATCTCTTGTGCTCTCTGCTCTTCGATGCCAAATATTTCTTCTTGGCATCGCAAGAAAGAAGACCAAAATAAATATGTTCACAAAAGAATCTTGATTCTCGTATTTGCTCAACCAACTGCTGCTGTTTCTATCTTCTCGTTGCATTAACTTCTTCTGCGACTTCTTGCCGAGATATCAACCGTAAAAGATACTTGAACAGAAATGGCTAAGAGCTAAACCGCTTCCCTCACCGACTCCATTTAAAAAGGAAAGAAAAGCAACGCGAAGAATTACCGATATGATTCCCATTGATTTTTTTTTTTTTTTCTCGTCCGTATTGTTCAGGATTCAAAAATAGATTCTCTGTTTAATCAAATGTAAAACATAAAAATATTGTGCAATCTTCCCAACTACTTGTCAATGTGCAAAATCGATATATTGGTGCACTTGTAATACAAGGGTCCATATACTGCAAGATGATTTCCCACCCCAATGCTATCCATGAAATCTAAATAAATAAAAAAAAGTTGGGTCTATTTCTCACACTAAGGATGAAGTCAAAACATCCTGGTTCAAGTTAATTTACACAAGACAAACCTTTTTTTTATATATACACTGCTTATGTATTATGCAATATTATTTTATATACTGCTCGTGTGCCACGAATTTCAGTGCTGACCTGTTTACGATCTTGATTATGTCGCACTCACCCTTTCATCTAAAAATTCTAGAAACTAAGTCCTCGAGACTTTCTCTTTGCAAGCAAAAAGAAAATCTCTTAGGACTTAATTTGATTCCTATGTAATATCCCCCCCCCCCATCCGCCATATTCATAACTATTTTTTTTTTTAAATTTTTATCATAATTTTCCTCAATTTAGCTCTGTTGAGCAAGGAATGAAACATGGTTAGCCTTTATTTTCATTTTTTATTCATCATGTTAATTGGTCTATATTTAGCCGTAATTGAATTTTATACCTCCCCAAATTTTCAAATGTACACACACACATATATATATATATATATATATATATATATATATATATATACTAGCAGTGAGATACGACGTTGTCCGAGATTGAATGAGGATCAACAAATGTTCCACCCTCCCACACTTTTATTGTCATCGAAATCGGTGAAATTACCCATTTTTATTGTATTTATTTGCTTCCCCACCAAAGCAAATTAGGCACAAGGCCGTTTTTAATGTGGGGTAAAAACCAGCTCCTCTAAAAGTAGGCAAAAAGGGGGCACTCTGGTTACCAAAAATAATAATTGTCCCAGTATAGAGGGTTTCCCCTCCATTGACTGGTACAAATTATCTTAAGTGCAGCATCTGCAGAACAGATACTACACTTTGAGGTGTTTATTTGCTCCCCCACTGAGCAAATTAGGCACAAGGCCAATTTTTAAAGTGGGGAGTGAAGGGGAAATGGGGACCAACTTCCTGGGGAGTAGGGGAGCTGGATAGTGACAATTGGTATGAAGGGTTGCCCCTACATTGGCCAAGGTCTTATATGTGGGGTCGCCCCCACATATGGTCTTTGCTTGCAGTATCTGCCGGAACAGATACTACACTTTGATCCCGGCCAAGAACAACAGAAAAAAGGCAAGCCTGTTTTCCATTTTTATAATCAAATCGATTGATTGCCTGCTCTAATTAGGGAGCCACCGTAGTGTACAGAGAAGAAGCTTCACATGCCTCCCTGCAGTGACTTATTCCACAAGACATTGTACTCTATATTACACTGTAGAGAATCTAGTGTTGATTTTATAAAATCATCTGTAAAAAATGGCTTCGCTTAAAGATTAAAATGCAAACGTCAAGTATTATAGTTCAGTTGTGAGCTAAAGAGAAACATTCATTTCAAACACGCCCTGCCTTATAAAAAAAAAATTACAGTTGATTTTATAGACTGGGCCTTTCTGCTTGTGATAAAACTTCTCAAATGCACTTGTGATGTTAGGTTGTATAAAAGTATTAACTTTGATCAAAAGTTAGACTTTCGTTCTTTAATCGGATTTTTTCGATGATCTATACTTGTCGGACGCATTTCAATACAAAACCTAATTCTGGAAACCAAACTTTATTTATCATTAATATAACACAAGAGTTTAGTTCGTTCCAGTACTTTTAGTCTCTAATCCTGGTTTTTATTTGCCTGCTGTTTTGTTTGCATTTTATGTTTTTGACAAAAAAATACTAAAACGCCTTTTCCATTATTAATACACAATTAGTTATTGATTTTAACTCCAAAACGTTCCTTATTTAATAATCTATCTTTGTGTGTGTGTGTGTCTCTCTCTCTCTCTCTCTCTCTCTCTCTCTCTCTCTCTCTCTCTCTCTCTCTCTCTCTCTCTCTCTGTACGACTTCATTCCCTATGGACTTGAAAACGGCTGGGCCGATTTTTATGAAATTTCACACAAATGTACTTTATGTGTCTGGCAGTGTTCTTGGATAGGTTTTGTATCAGAATGGCTTTGATAAGTATCGATAATCGAAATAATCCAATGAAAGGAACAGGCGATTTTGACCAAAGTTAACACCTTACACAGCCTAACATCACATGTGCATTTGAGAAGGTTTATTACTACACAAGCCAAAAAGGCAAAACACATCAGCAGCAGGTTCTTTGATATTACAGGGGCGCATTTTACTGAAAAAGGAAGAATCATTTCTTTTTCTTAATAGTATTGTTCCTGGAAGACACTTATTATTTCAAAATTAATATAATTATTTGAAGTAAATTTAATAGATCCATGTCGAAAGTTATTTATCTTCTTACCAAAGAATGATGTGACACAAGGGTTACAAAGTAGGATTAAAGACTCTGCACTCTAGAGGAAGAGCACTTTGGCCTACAAAAAAAAAAAAGTCTGGGCAGCCCTGTCACATTCCCAGTAGGAGTGCCTGAGGCGATTAGCAATAAACTAAACCCTTCTCAAAGAGAGAAGGCAAAGCCTGGGAGGGCAAGTCTCCTAGAATTGCACAGGACCAGGAACACATCGCAGTCAACAAAAAACAAAATTTTCAGAAATGGCCAAAATTCTTTTGGCTTTGGTGCGGAAGGAAAAAAATTTCTGGCAGATTGAGGTAAAAAGCATCGTGGAATTTTCCCAGAAATCTGATAACATGAAAACATTTTTCAATTCTGATTGAAAAATAAAAATTATTTTAAACTAGCAGGCCGCCCGGCATTGCCTGGTCGTAAAATACACTTAAATATGATATTTTGATTAATGCAGATTTCATAGTTATTATATTATATTGGACGCAATATATAGTTATGATTTGAAAAGTTTCTTAAAAAACGACCCGTGCATCAGCTATAGTTATGATTTAAAAATTAAAAAAAAAAAAAAATGACTTGTGCACCACCACTGAGAATCAAAACTAAAACGTTTAACTTACGATTTAATTTTTCCTTTGACGTTAATGACTGTAATATGAAGACATGTTTTCTGCAAGACTAGAAATTAAAACATTAACCAATAGCTATTACGGCACGCATGCATATTCATAATCGTTCGACTTTCACCTGGCAATTTTTTTTTTTTTTTTAATTTTCACACTTTTGCACCGATTTTCCCTGGCTAAAACCCAAATATAAAGTTTTGCATGAGTTTGAATACCTTATATATGAAATTTCATATCTGTAGGCAAAATTTTTAAAACATATATATATATATGCATAAATATATATAGAAAGAGGCTTGTGTTTACGCAAATATTACACAAGTATAAATCATGTAGAATATCTGCCGGGAAACGTCCAGAAGCAATCAGCTTTGATCAATCTTGTATATCAGACAGTTGCTATTCAATCTGGACAATTGGAAGCTGCTTTCCCCCTCCCCAACATCTGTTTGGAAAAACACTCAAATTTTGGTAAACAAACCCAAACGCTGCATGACTTCTATTTGACCTTCTTAATTAGGTCAAATGGAAGCAGCAGAGTTAACTTTTATTGTACACGCCTATTTTTATAGTTAAATAAATTCCAGCCTGTCTATGTTGTATGTCGCGGTGGCCCAATGGTTAACATCGCACTTTTTTTTCTTTTTTTTTCTCACATTAATTTCCAACTCAAGGGTACGGGTTCGATCCTCATACTCACCTACCAAAACATTTTTTTATTATTATTTAACACCCCAACGGAGTTTTTATTTACCTCAAGACACCCGGGCATCGCCGGGTAACCCCCCGCTAGTAGTTAACTAAAGATGATCATCCCATAAGAAAACCGAAAAAAACTAATAGGGAATTAAAATGAATGTTTAAAAGAATATGCAAAGTTGCTAAATCTTTTACACAACGCATATATAACAAAGTTATATTTTCTTTTTAAATAAATAGATCTTTTACACAACACATATATAACAAAGTTATATTTTGTTTTTAAATAAATAGATCTTTTACACAACGCATATATAACAAAGTTGTATTTTCTTTTTAAATAAATAGATCTTTTACACAACGCATATATAACAAAGTTGTATTTTCTTTTTAAATAAATAGATCTTTTACACAACGCATATATAACAAAGTTGTATTTTCTTTTTAAATAAATAGAAAAAAGGTTTTTAATATAAATATCAATCCACAAAACTAACCAAATTTAAAGGAGTATGGATCAGCAGATGAATAATATTTTAAGTTAAGAATAATAAAAGTTGTCTCCCTTACAACTGAAATTTTATTTGTTTTTCTATATATTTTTTGAAAAATGTATAAACAAATCTATATAAATAAAACGGTAGATGTAAATATTTAACCAATAAACTCTTAACCTACTGGTAACATAACACTGAAATTAACAGGAAATAGTAATCGTACACTAAGGATGGTTTATAACGAGTAAGATCTTTGTTTGGATGAATGAATAATGCGTGTAGACATATATCAAGTTGAAATACAAAATCTTCACTTCAATTTGCCCAGTTTATTAGTTTTACGCATGCACAAATTCAATCATAGCTAGAAGTTGTGTGATTTTAAATCTTTCTTATCTATCTATTGGGTTAGCTCAATTAGTAAGGAATGCGGCTGGAGCGCTAAATGTTGTAGTTTCAATTCTAGCTAATAGCACCAAAATCATTTTTTTTTTTAACTTTTGAAGTCAGTACTATATAGTATTCAATAATTTTCATTAATTTTTTCCCCCTTTTTTACAGCATTGTCTAAGATGAAAATTAAGGATTTTTTTTTTTTTCTTAACCTTTGACTCTGCACAGATAGCAATTTCAACAAGTACTCATATTGTCAGTTAAATAAGGGAGACCACAGGTAATCAATTCTCCAAGCAACATAGCAAATAGACCCCAAGCCTGCCACTACAACTCAGGTGTTATCGATAATCGTTATGCGATACGTTTGCCAGAAGTTTTGTGTCCTAATAAAACCAAATGTTATGAATAAATAATCAAGAGAAAAAACTCAATAACGAAAAAAAACTTTCATCATTTTAGCAACGTGATCTGATATTACCTGGCTTAATAAAAAAAAAACAAGGAAATTCTCTTGGACCATCGTTTTTATCATTCAAAGTGTAGTATCTGTTCTTCGGATGCTGCACTTCAATTTCTTGTTCTCTGTCAGTGGAGGAAAAATTCTTCACGACTGAGACAATTTTTATTTTTGTTCCTTTTCTCCACGTTAAAAAATGACCCTGGTGTCTAACTCTGTCATGTGGGAAGGCATTGTAAATAGGAACTAATTGTATATAATCGGTGTTGCCCAGGAGACTTTACTTTTATTTTTTTTTTGGGGGGGGGTCATATTTTAGATCCATTGCTCTTTCTATTTCTTGTAAAATCAGTTCTATCACCCTAAAGACTTACACAAGTGGCTATTCTCTATCTCTATAAATCTACTATAAGACCATATCTATTGTCATGTTTGGGATGGTGAAGCTCTGTCCCATTTGAATGTTATTGATAAGAACAGTAATGTATCTGTAATTTGATTGGTCCCACCCTTCCTTTTCTGCAATCTCTTTGTCAAAGATGTGATGTTGCTAGTCTCAGTCATATACTAAAAAAATATATATAATATATGTTTATATTATAGAATAAAAAATAAAAAACAATAGATCTTATATATTATAGAAACTATATATGACTAAATAAAATGCTAAATGTGATGGTTAATAGGACCCTTCCAAATCTATATTCTTAATCATCTCACCAATAAAAACCTTTTTTTTTTATATCCTTATGTAAAATACATGTGTACACGCCTACAAAATCACAAAATTACTGAAGTATGAAATACTATTTGCATCAATTGTTGCCAAAACACAACATCCATTAGAACCATCACGCTTCCCAAAATTCACCAAAACTTCACCCGATATCCCCAACTCCACACACAAAACTCATACAATGTTAATTTCACTGACAATTGTACATTACTCCATGTACTATGCATACACTTTTGAGTTTTGCTGCACCTGTGCATTGTACACAATGATTTCATTATTACAAATTTACGATAGTGGCACACCCAAATCATTATTCATAGGAACAAAAGAAATCAACATACAAAAAATGCAATAACTAAACATATTATTTTATGTTAGCAACGTTATTTAAAATTGTCTTGTTCAAAAACAACCTTAAATCGTCTATTCAATCTTCATAATACAATCATAGAATTCATAATTCAATCTTCAAAATACATAGTACAATCTTACAATTCATAATTCAATCTTCAAAATACATAGTACAATCTTACAATTCATAATTCAATCTTCAAAATACATAGTACAATCTTACAATTCATAATTCAATCTTCATGATACATAGTACAATCTTACAATTCATAATTCAATCTTCAAAATACATAGTACAATCTTACAATTCATAATTCAATCTTCAAAATACATAGTACAATCTTACAATTCATAATTCAATCTTCAAAATACATAGTACAATCTTACAATTCATAATTCAATCTTCAAAATACATAGTACAATCTTACAATTCATAATTCAATCTTCAAAATACATAGTACAATCTTACAATTCATAATTCAATCTTCATGATACATAGTACAATCTTACAATTCATAATTCAATCTTCAAAATACATAGTACAATCTTACAATTCATAATTCAATCTTCAAAATACATAGTACAGTCTTACAATTCATAATTCAATCTTCAAAATACATAGTACAATCTTACAATTCATAATTCAATCTTCAAAATACATAGTACAATCTTACAATTCATAATTCAATCTTCAAAATACATAGTACAATCTTACAATTCATAATTCAATCTTCAAAATACATAGTACAATCTTACAATTCATAATTCAATCTTCAAAATACATAGTACAGTCTTACAATTCATAATTCAATCTTCAAAATACATAGTACAGTCTTATGATGCATAATTCAATCTTCAAAGATATAAAGTGAAGTAGATCCCAGCCTCCATTTCTTTGGCTTAAATCGCTTTAACAAAAAGTGCATATAAAACTGTTCAGCCAGTCAGTTTGGGCAAATATTGGTCAGTGTTGTTAAAAAATTTCATTTTCAGTAGATTTCATTGATTTTTATATTTAATCCTGATGAATATTTAACTTTTTATAGCCATAAAGCAAGAGGAGGGGGGTCACTTCTGAATTCAGATATACCCCTACACTACTTATAGACATCAGGGGAAAAATTAATGACAGATTTTTTAAAGATTTACCAATGAAGATGAGAGAACAGGAGTCTTGATTTGTTCTTTTCGTTTTATTTCTTTTTTTTTTTTCATTGCCTTTGGTTGATGGGAAAGAGAGAAAGTAAAGAGAGAAGGAATATTAAAAGAACAATACCTGTTCTGGTTTTAACAGACCAATCAAAACTCTCAAAAGCCGGGCCAATCAAAATTCTCAAAAGCCAGACTTTTATTGTCTTTTTCACAATTAATTGTTGATTAAAACCATAAGAGGCAGCATCCTTTGCGTCTTCCTTTCCCCTTTTGATGTTGCATTTCTCATTGTGCCAGCCACAGTTTAAAATTTAGATTTTGTAGTTTGGGTGCGATTGAGAAAGACCCACTGTAAATGGATGCTGTTCTTTTAATGGCTTCTTTCTATGAGAAGAAAGGTTGTTGTTTTATGAATTCCAGTGCCATCAAAATAAGAAAATTATATTGATCTGGTGACTTATGTAATCCTTAATCAAATCGATAATATTTTTATCGTTTTATTGGAAAAATGAAAAGAATATTTTTCTTTCCTTTTTTTTCTTTACAGAGAAAGAAAAGATGGAGATTTACTCAGATAATGTTCTATTTTAATGTTTGACATGTTTCATCTATATATAAAAGGCAGTTGTTTGTTTGTATGTCTGTATGTCCGGCGGCTAAAAGTCAAACACAATAAAACAAATATCAAAACGTTGATATTGTCTTGATCACTTGCCCCGGATGATCTCTAATATTTAGACATATTATTCATTATCTGGGGTTTAACTGGTTCACTTTTCGTTAGGGAGAGTTGATGTTTTAATTTTATTATGTACTCATTGGGAAAGAAAATGCTGAATCATTCCTAGTGGTATCTGTTGTATAAAAGATAGTTGTATGTGTGTAAGTGCAATTAGTGAAGAAAGTGGGTATTGGGGAGATGGAAGAGTAAAAGCAACAAAGATAGAGAGATGATGACAGGGATAGAAGTTTTTCTAGAAATACGTTACAATTTTGTTCCGAGTAATGCCGGGTAGCCTTGCTAGTCTCTATATAGAGTAACAGAATACCTATTCTGCGATTACTATTTTAAAATTAATTTATTAATACAAAACGAAAAGTTCTGCACCGATTTTATGTCTTCTGGATTAAAACCAAGATATCTGTGCTATTAAAACTTATGTCTAGAATTCTTATTCCAATTTTAAGCAAAATCCATTCAATGATTTTCATTGTAGGAAAATGTCTCAAATGTAGATCTTTAACTTAAATTATTTTGTTCTTTCTAATAAAATTAAACTTTTGTTTTAGGATGAACTCTACTCTTTCTTTTCTTTTACTTGGAGTCACCACTTATCAAGGCCTGAAGGCAACTTGAGGATAAGGGTTAATGAACGTAAGGTGGTGGTGCAGTAATCACTTATGATCTAAATTGGGTACAATATGATTATTTATGAGGATGGCTTAACAGGAACTTGTTTACATTAGATTTGAAGACTACCATGTTGTATTCAACTGGAAAGCATGCCAGCGGAACAGTGTTCCAAAGGCAGGCAGTTTTGGGAAAGAAGCTTTGTTTATGGAATCTGTGTTTACAAATAGAGAGTGGGGAAAATCATATATAGTGGTTGTAGCTAGTCAAGTGGCGTTTTTTTTTGTGAAAGTTTGGCAAGAGGGGGACAGTAGATTTGAGTTTGGTCGAGCACTTGCCATAAAAACAGCGACAGAGCAGAGACAGGCTCATGACGTCTCTCCTGTGGGAAAGAGGTTGCAGGGAAAAGAAAAGGGCATCACCTACTAGGTTTCAAAGTCGGTTTTAAACTCTATCAAGGCTGGATAGGGCGTGCCAAGCAGCTCCTACCCACATGTGGTAACAATACTGCATTTTAGGGCGCACCTGGCTCTTATACAGATAGAGGATTGCATCGGCAGTGAGATAATTACTGGAGTGGTAGAGTGATGCAACCATTTTATCAGCGATCTTGGCAACAGATTTGATGTATGTGTCCCATTTCAGATGAGGAATGATGCTTTGAAATATTATAAAAATGAACACGTAATCAAAATTTTCTTGTTTTACTTTTAAAATTATCATTTTTTTTTTTTTTTGTTCAAATGATTTACATTCATTTACTCGGCCTATATATATATATATATATATATATGTATATTGTATTAAATAAGAGTTGTGAATTGAAAGCCATGTTTCATATCAGGAGAGTTTATGATGCTAGCTATTCTGTACAAATATTGGAGATTAAGACTTTTCGGGGGGTAACTCTTCTGTAAAAGTCTCGGACTTAAAAATTTTGCAGACAAAGAACAAGAATCTTTCATGTTGGCACAAAAAATTATGTGCTGGAATGCTAAAAGAGTCAATATTTTTATGGAGCAATTCTGGTTTCTGATTGGTTGCTAGCAGAACGTGGCTCCATTTGATTGGTCAGTTCCTATCGCCAGTGTCTATAAGTGGGACCTTCCAACTTTTGATGATCATTCCCACTGTTATATAAAAAAATATTGCAACAAAGAGGATAAGTTGTTACTTATCTTTTGTGTTCCAATTTAATGGATCCCATTCTAGAACAGCAACTTATTGTAAACATCTATTTAACATGAAAATCAACTTCTAAATTTGAACGTAGTTGATGTTTTAGAACTATAAATCAAATTTAATGCAAATCAGAAATATTTGAATTGTTAAATGGGAGAGTGTAGCTGTATTATGTTTTTAAAAATGTTTTTTTAAAAACTCTAAATAAACTGAAACTTGGGGGGGATTTATAATTTTACATCTAACACCTAATAAATTGAAGGTATCTAAATTTGCATAAAAACTAACTTAGATATTGTTCACATTACACACCCCTACAAGAGCAGTTGTGTTCCAAAATTCATAATGATCAGTTCATTAGTTTTCAAGTTTACCCTATGCAAACATAAATATAAACATGCGTAACTTATATATGCTGGTTGATATCCAATAGTTTGTTTTTATATATATATATATAATTTTATCACCATTCAATAATATGCGTGGACACTTTGGTGATTGTTTCATCAGTAGGTGTTATCTGGATTGGGTTAAATATTCTGCAGACTTTAACTTCACGGACAAGAATCTCAAAGCTGGAAGATAATGTCAATCAAAAATACAAAAACAAAAAAACTTCCATACTATCGTTTTAATTGAATCAGGCCATTACAGGACAAATCAGGGCAGTGTCACAGGACAAATCAGGGCAGTGTCAAGGATTGTGTCAGAGTTTTTCTTTTTTTTTTTTTTCCTTTTTTTTTTTTTAACTTGCGTTCACCCCTAACAAGGCATATCATCACTTGGACAGAAGGGGCTACTATTTCGGACCATGCCTAGGAAAGATTAGCAAGTTTACGTTACATTTAAACTTCTTCATATCAATACAGTCAGGGAAGCAGGTAGCAGGAAGGAAATTCCAAAGTCTGTTTGAGGGAAGAAACTATTAGAGTAGAAAGCTTTCTAGCATTTAGGAACCTCGACAGTGAAGATGTGTGATTTTGTTGCTAAGTGGGTTTGTCGAGGATATGTACATCAGGGGGGCACAAGTGAAACAAGTTCATCAGGACACATTGCACTAAAATATCTGAAAAACAGGCACAGAGATGCAACATTGTGGCGACAGGACAGGGGTTGGAGCTTAATTGATAAAGGGGGATATATTAGATTGAAACCTCTTTTTTGGAGAGAGATGCAATTCATATTGCTCGTGAATGTTAGGCCGAGGAGTTTGATATTTATAAGGTGCTCACAAGTCGATTTTTTTTCTCCCATAATTTTCCTCGATTTAGATCTGTTAAGCAAGGAACGAAACCTGGTTAGCTAGCCTTTATTTTAATTTTTTAATTTTTTTAATCATGTTGATTGGTCTATATTTAGCCATACATATATATATGTGTGTGTGTGTGTTGGATCTGTGAAGGATAGAGTAATCTTGAGTAAGAGAGCCCAGTGTAATACAGAGCCAGAATCAAAATTGTAATAACTCAAACCAACATATCAGTCATTACACATAATTTATTTCATTGAACCACACATGAGGAATCTCTTCATTAGCCGGATGAAATAAATTGTGTGATGCCTCAAGTGTTGGTCTGAGTTTATTTCTTTTTAATTAATGTATTTTCAAATTGATAATTGCAGCCAAAGTTTTTATTACTAAATAACTTCTTTTTTTTTTTTGTCGTTTGAGGAAAAGATTCTTTTATTTGAAAAATGTAGATTTAAAGGAGGACATTTCTGAATATATACTTGGTTTTGTCACGCCTACAAAGTCGAGCTTTTGTTTTCTTGCTCTTACATTACATATTAAAAAGCCTACTTTTTCTATTCAAAACTAGTTTCTTAATATACTCGGTTATGGATATGCGAGCAACTTCATGAAGGTGAACTAATTTGCATATTCCTTTGAAAAACTAGCGTTCATTAATGAATGATTCATTTTTATATGATTTATTATTAGATGATTAGTTTCATTTAAGTATTACGCTTGATTCTTTTTTTGCATGGTTTCGATATTGTGCAAAATTGCATAGAATTCAGAATGAAAACGTTCTAGCACATGGACATATTTTATATATATATATATATATATATATATATATATATATATATATATATATATAAAATAAAAATTACAATTAAATTTACCAAAATGATCCAAGATGGTAAAATTAAAGTATATATTACAGAATTAATATTTATAAAGTTATCTCAGCCAGATGTAAAAGCTCGATAAAACCAAATAGGAGATAGAGCTTATATCAATAATAATAATAATAATTATGGATTTTACTTGTGCAAATGGAAATTCAATTAACTTTCTTGAAGTTACATATTTGGATTTTACCGTCACTGGACTTTTTATCTTCCACCAGACTATCCATTCATGTATAATCACCTTTTTCTTCACCATATTCCCTCTGCTTCACTTTTTTTGTTTTCAAGTAAGATCCTTGACTTACTTGTTGTTTCATCAAATACATTTGCATGCAAAATCCGATCCCGCATTTTGCTAATTCCTACCCTCTGATGAGAAGAACAGTATTTCTTCGAAACTCCGCAGATTAAGGACTATCCACTTATCTAGTGTTTCCTTTTCAGATTAAATATGTTTTTAACTCATTTCAAAGTGTTTTATAACATGTTTTATTAACTGTTTGCTCGTGTATATATATATATATATATATATATATATATATATATATATATGCACACACACACGTGTGTACATGCATATATAAGTGACCTTGTCTGTGTGTGCAAAATGTTTCTATCAAACTCCTCTCTGAATATTTGATCTGCAGACTTAAAACTTTATATATAGGGTATTTGGACCTCAGGAACATTTTCGATTTGTTTTTTTGCCTGTTAAAATAGCTTCTAAAAGATCAAAATTATCAAAAAAAAAAAAAAAAAAGGTTGACCTTGGCAAGAGCAGATCAATTAACTTCTGAGCATGCGTACATATCCATTATCAACTGGACGTCGCTTTATTTTTGTTTTTTTTTTATCTATCTGGCGATGGCTCAGACGATAACTGAAGGCTGAACCACTAAATAATAACTAAGGCTAAAGCACAGTTTCAATTCCAGCTGATGGCACCAAAGTCATCTTTTTAACCTTTGAAACCATATCTGTTTTATAATAATATATACGAAATATGTATGTATTAAGATAACATATTTTATGGCCGGGCAATGCTAGGCGACCTGCTTGTATAATATATTTGTAAAGTATGTGACTTTAAATTATCCTGTTTTCACTTTCACATATTTCACATGCTTTATCCTCAATATTTAATGTATCTTTATTATATTAGGATTACTTAATAAGAACAATAAAAACACACTTATAAAATACTAGCGGCCAAATTTTTTTTTTTTTGTAGATTTCGGTGTGCTAAAAACGAATCTGCAAACCGTTTCCGCCGCAAAAAAATAGTTTTTATGATATGAAGAAATTACTTTTTGAAAAGTGGGGGATCACTTTTCCATATAAATTTAAGTTAAAATGAGCACCCACTTTTTAGCCACCTAAGAGAGGGGCTACACAGCTTTCGTTTATGCTCACGCATAGCGTAAACAAAGGCTACGGCTGTGAAATGGAAAATAGTCCCAGAGTTCAGGGGTTATTACCATGCGAAAGAAATCAAACAAAACTTTTTAGCCAAGAAACACATAGAAAAATGCCCCTCTCTCAGTTGTCCAGAAAGTGGGTGCTTCATATCATGAAAACTTTCTTTTTGCTATGGAAACGATTTGCAGATTCCTTTTTAGCACTCCGAAATCTACAAAAAATATTTCGTTATATACGAACGTGAAACGGGCCTTAAAGTAAAATAATACCGGATTTTTGGGGGCAGATTTGCCATTTAGTTGTACAAATATCCTCAAACCAGGCAATCACTAAAAGGGACTCGTAAAAGTCATCACCTGTATCGAGCAAAAGTTTAAAATCACCGATCATATGCCAGCCTACGTCATGGTAACATATATTGAGTGAGTTCCTAACAGTATTTTGTATAGTTTTTTGTTTAAACTCATTTTCCCAAAATTTCTCCAAACTTAACATGTTCAATACAGTCTGCTGCCATTTGTATTTTTCAAATATACCGATAAACATTGAATGTTTTTGAACCGATTAAACATTATACATTACATAAAAACACTAAAATCTTATCCAGTTAGGTAGAACATTTACTTTTCTTGCCTTTGATAACATTTATTTGTTATATATTTATTTTTTGACAACTTCTTTGTATCTGTGTTTAGTAATATAAACCCTTTTCATTTAATGTAACGTTTAGTCGGCCTGAAAAACAGTGTTTATTGGTGTATTTGAAAGCTACAAATGGTGGCGGACACTGTTGATTACGTTAAGTTAGAGAAAGTGAGTTAAGACTAAAATCTATACAAAATACTGTCAGAAACTCACCGATTATGCCAGCCTATGTCATGGTAACATATATTTGGTTTCTGACACTGTTTTGTATAGTTTTTAGTTTCCACCTTACTTTCCCAAACTTAACATATTCAACAGAGTCCGCGACCACTTCTGTTTTTCGAGCCGATTAAGCATAAAAACACTAAACAATTATCTAGTTAGGTAGAAACGTAACTTACCTTACCTTTGCTTTCATTTATTTGTTTTTGGATAACTTTTTCGAATCTGTGTATAGTATCCCCCCCATCACCCAAATATTAATTACGAACTCACATTTTTGTATAAAGAAAAAAAAAAAACATTTAGCGTTTCAACATTTTTGCTACGTTCGACTTCATCCACTGATTGTTGGTCGAGCCCAAACCATGATTGACAGAAACTCTCGAGGATCCAGATCAAATTCTGCAAGAGTACCATTTTTTTTTTCATTTTCACCTTCTTTTTCACTTTTTGGAGTGAATTGCTGTACTAAGAATATAAGAAACATGTATTTTCTCTTTATTAGATTTTTCCATTACACCAAATTGAGAAATTTTTCCATTACACCAAATTGAAAGCAAGAGGGGACAAAAAAAAAAAGCCACTGCAACGTGTGGCAGGGTACAGCTAGTATATATATATATATACATACACACACACACACACACACACACTTAACTATAATAATGCTCTATTCCAAACATTTATCTGGTGCTCCCAGATCAGGCTGTCTGAAGATATTGGCTTCCTGAGACGAAATGCACCTAACATTGATGCTTTTTGTTTTTCTACTTCCTTTTGCAAAACTTAATTATGTTAATTGTCTGTATTTTTTAGATGAAGTGTTTTCATTTATTGAGATTGTCGGACTGACTTCCTCATCTTGGTTGTTGTAGTCACAACGTTTCGGGTGTTTTGCCCTCCAGCCTTCATCAGGTGTTTTGTATCGAACTGGGGAACCGTTTGTTAGAAGTTTCGAACCCAACCCTTTATTATTATTACGGGGGTACCGTGTTCGGACTCCAGCTAGGCTCTCGACATAGTTGCTGATTAAAACAGAGAATCAGCATTATTATTATTATTATTATTATTTATCATATATATATTGTGTTAGGACTTACTTAATGGTAACAATGAAAACAAAATATTTATTTCATAATGTTTGAAAAATATAGATCAAAATGTGAGAATAATGTCTGGAAAATTGTTTTATATGGAATAGATTTGATTTCGTTTATGCTTTTTTCTATAAATTATACGTTTTTCAGATTTGTAGAAAGCAAGAGGGGACAAAAAAAAAAGGAATGTTGATCTCATTAGAAATATGTAAAGAAGTTTAAAATAGAGAAGGAAAGGCAAATTGATTTTGGTGACCTTTCAGCAGGAAATTCAAAATTTAAGACGAATGAAAGTTCTTTTGAATTTTGCTGAAAGGTCACCAAAAATCAATTTCTTCTTTCTCCTTTTCGTTTTTTTTCTATTTCTTCTTTTTTTTTCTATATTTTCTTTTTCTTCCTTTTTCTCCCCCCTTTTCTGCCTTTCTTTATTTTTTATTTTTATTTTTTTAGTTCTGTTTTTTTTTTCACCCTTTTCTTTCAATTTTCAATCTTCCTTATTCAAATGTAATGCTATCTCCAATGTGAAAAACTTTTGTTCTCTTGACTTTTGCATATTTGAAGAAGGTATATAATAATATGTACTCCCTCGCTTCCCCTTAATGTTACTGTTAATAAGACCGAATTTTATTGTTTATTACTTTTATATTCAACTAGCGAGGGGTACCCGGCGTTGCCCGGGTGTTTGTAGGTGTGTGTGAAAAAAACCCGAAATGTGAAAAAAAAACAGGTGCCCGTGAAAAAAAAAAACGAAGCCTTGACGCGCAGTTGGAAAATAGTAAAGTGTGAAAAAAAAAACCAGGTGCGCGTTTTTGATTGACGTGACGGCGATAGGTATTCAGCAGTTAGCATTTTGTGCGGGACAGTTTTTAATGAGGTCAATAAATCGGTTTGTTTGTTTTTAAAAACCCGCTCCCTGTTTATTAGGGGGAGCGTCTCATCTCGAAATGAAAGCTACCGTCTGATATGACGAAGTCGACATTGACCAAACGTTACTTAGCTCTCTGCCAGTGATTAGAGTCGAGTTTCGCTTTTTTTTATATCGAAAACCGAATGTAACGCGTGCCGATGCGGGAAATGTGGAATAATTAACGTTTGAAAGTCAATAAAATTAAATAGACAGGCGAGCTCCGTGGTTAAGTGTGAGATATTACAATTTATAGATGATATAAAAAGTTTTAAGAAGTTGTGAACCGAGCAAGCGCTTCTCTGAAAGAAGCCTTTTGTGGACATCGAGGAAAAGCATACATACATGCATACATACATACATTTTCGTTTTTATATATATAGATTAAAATATTCTAAGATACGCCCTCACCTCAACAAACACCAACGCTCAGGCGAATTGATTTCTTTTTTTTTTTCATTTCTCTGCAGTCTCAGTTAAAAGATAAATAAAATTGCAAATTTTATAAAGCAATAGTGTGATGGCAAAACCAGTTCAGTATATAATAAATTCAGTGAGGTTTTATTTATGGGAGTCAATCCAATGAATGCTGAATATATTATATAAAAGTGCTCAAGATTAATAGACGTTAAAAAGGGATTAAATTTGATCAGGGCATTGTTTACATTCTGCCTTCAACGGGACTATTAAAAATCCCCACCCCCTCGATGAAAATGATAAATTGTATAATTTTATTCGGACGTATCTGTTCTCGAGTTGAGTTTTATATGGAAAATAACATGGTTGCGTAGTGATTGCCAGTGCCTGTTTCAGATACTTGAAATTGCCATTAATAAGTTTTTAACTTTTTAGATATGAAGCATTAATATACTAAAACTCTGATTGATATAAACTGTTGATGATTGAGCTTTATTTTAATTGTAGTTTTGAACTATATCCTCAAACTTGGCTCTGTTCTGTGAACAATGAATCGGCTTTTGGCTTTGATGATAGCCTCAAAATGGCTGACTTAAACCTCCAAACTCTCTAGCGATCCTGGCCTTTATAGCTCATCGTTTATGTTATATATATATATACAATATTTATTATGACACCATATATACATATTTCAAAGTCGACTTTGAAATATGTATATATGGTGTCATAATAAATATTGTATCTTCAGCTCTGACATCCACGATCGAGCAGTTTATTGGATTTTTTTCATCACCCCCTGACACGCTCTCTCTCTCTCTCTCTCTCTCTCTCTCTCTATATATATATATATATATATATATATATATATATATAAATAAATGTATATATTAGTGTTGGGAAGATGAATTGGAATCGAGAATCTGTAAAATCGGAACTTTTGTGTGTATTTTTGTGTGTATCTAGAACTAAAAATTTGTGCCTATTTTTCAATGCTAAAAACGTTTCTTTTAATTGTCTTTTTTCTTTAATTTTCTTTAAAGCAAAACCTTCCATTGCTGGTAGTAATGATAAAATAAATATTTATAGAATTTAAATTACCAAGAAAACTAAAATCTATAGATCGTCTTCCATAAGTGTATTTTTACGCTTGTGAAAATATCTGCATGTTTAACTGTGTTTTTATTATAATTGAAAGGAAATATGTAGTTCAATATTTAGAGATTTATACAGAATCAGAATCTGTAATTGTATCGGAATTGTGGAAATATATATATAGAAAGTGTTTTTACTAGGAGGCTACAGACTCTAAATTTAAAAAAAAATCACAGAAAAATATTTTTATTATAAAAATATGTAGTTTAATCTAAAAATTAATTTTTGACATTTATAATTTAAATGCAATTTTGAGCACGTAGTCCGGGCTTGTACATATATGGCATGTTCAATTTCCACAAACTTTACACATTAAATTGAGGCTGTATTTTGGTTTATTTTACTTCAGTCGAAGTTCTCAGAAATCAAGGGGCCCACGACCTGGGGCTAAGACTTGAACTCTATATAAGATACATAGATATTTGAATGTTCCATTTAAGTTCTTTATCTCTCAAGCACTGAGTTAGTAAAGAAATTGAGAACATAATTTTCCTCTCCCCAATTAACCATTTTTATACATTGTAGTATATCTTTTATGTTGGTCTCATGGTCTTACTGGATTCCAGGACAAGAATTTATCTAGTCTGATGGAGTATCCAGCTTCGTGCTATTACTTGAGGTAATATCACTTGGAGAAGGTGCACCATTCCTCGGAAAAGCTGTGGGGTAGCCATAGTGAGGAGATCTTATTTGGGCTGCCAATACGAAATGTGATTTTGAATATTTGGTCAGGGTTTACTTCTATGGAAAAAGTATCCTCATGCCAGATTGTTCTGACAAACCCCTGTACAGAGAGACCTTAGACAATCGAGGATAGTGTCTAGTAGGCATTCAAGTTATCTCCAGTAGGCATTCAAGTTCTCTCCAGTAGTAACACATCAAATGTGCACTTCCAGGTGGACTATTGTGTTTGGTTTAGCAATCTAGACATCTGACTTTACATCTCCCCCAAAGAAAATTATCTAATGGGGTTTAAATCACACAAACGAGGTGGCCAGTTGACAAATGTTCATTTCGCGAAATTATTTGTTCCTCAAATTTTTCTCTCAGGAAATTGATTGTATCATTTGTAATTTGCAAACGATGCTCTTCATGATGAAGTGGCAAACCAAGTTGAACTCAAAATAACAGACAGTTGCCAAATCTACAATTTAAGAAAATAGTTGTCAATTTAAAGCTTGCCGCCTCTAAACAAAAAACACCATTTTGTTTTCATACATAAAGTACATTTGAGTGGATAAGGATTGTTTGATACTGGAAATATTCATAATCGTATTTCCAAAAAAGGGAGATATAACATATGGGAAATATTTGGAATCAAGTCTTCCCTTGCTGTTATTTTAGATCATTTGAAACGATAGCAACAAGTTTAGTCTCCCCTCCATCAAGGACAGTGGTTTTGGGGAAATATATATTTATATGTGTATGTATGTGTGTATATATATTTATATGTGTATGTATGTCTGTACATATATTTATATGTGTATGTATGTGTGTACATATATTTATATGTGTATGTATGTGTGTATATATATTTATATGTGTATGTATGTGTGTACATATATTTATATGTGTACGTATGTGTGTACATATATTTATGTGTACGTATGTGTGTACATATATTTATGTGTACGTATGTGTGTACATATATTTATATGTGTATGTATGTGTGTACATATATTTATATGTGTATGTATGTGTGTACATATATTTATATGTGTATGTATGTGTGTACATATATTTATATGTGTATGTATGTGTGTACATATATTTATGTGTATGTATGTGTGTACATATATTTATGTCTATGTATGTGTGTACATATATTTATGTGTATGTATGTGTGTATATATATATTTATGTGTATGTATGTGTGTATATATATATTTATGTGTATGTATGTGTGTATATATATATTTATGTGTATGTATGTGTGTATATATATTTTATGTGTATGTATGTGTGTATATATACATATATTTATATGTATGTATGTGTGTATATATATATTTATGTGTGTATGTATGTGTGTGTATATATATATATATTTATGTGTATGTATGTGTGTGTATATATATATATTTATGTGTATGTATGTGTATGTATGTGTGTATATATATTTATGTGTATGTATGTGTGTATATATATATATTTATGTGTATGTATGTGTGTATATATATATTTTTGTGTATGTATGTGTGTGTATATATATATTTATGTGTATGTATGTGTGACTGTGTATATATATATATATTTATGTGTATGTATGTGTGTGTATATATATTTATGTGTATGTATGTGTGTATGTATGTGTATATATATATTTATGTGTATGTATGTGTGTGTATATATATATATTTAGTGTGTATGTATGTGTGTGTATATATATATTTATGTGTATGTATGTGTGTATGTATGTGTATATATATATTTATGTGTATGTGTGTATGTATGTGTATATATATATTTATGTGTATGTGTGTATGTATGTGTATATATATATTTATGTGTGTATGTATGTGTGTATATATATTTATGTGTATGTATGTGTGTATATATATATTTATGTGTATGTATGGTATGTATGTGTGTATATATATTTATGTGTATGTATGTGTGTATATATATATATATTTATGTGTATGTATGTGTGTATATATATTTATGTGTATGTATGTGTGTATGTATATATGTGTATGTATGTGTATATATATATATATATATATTTATGTGTATGTATGTGTGTATATATTTATATGTATGTATGTGTGTATATATATATTTATGTGTATGTATGTGTGTATATATATATTTATGTGTATGTATGTGTGTATATATATATTTATGTGTATGTATGTGTGTGTATATATATATATATATTTATGTGTATGTGTGTGTATATATATATTTATGTGTATGTGTGTGTATATATATATTTATGTGTATGTATGTGTGTATATATATATATATTTTATGTGTATGTATGTGTGTATATATATATATATTTATGTGTATGTATGTGTGTATATATATATATATTTATGTGTATGTATGTGTGTATATATATATATATTTATGTGTATGTATGTGTGTGTATATATATATATATTTATGTGTATGTGTGTATATATATATATATTTATGTGTATGTGTGTATATATATATATATATTTATGTGTATGTATGTGTGTATATATATATATATTTATATGTATGTATGTGTGTATACATATTTATGTGTATGTATGTGTGTATACATATTTATGTGTATGTATGTGTGTATACATATTTATGTGTATGTATGTGTGTATACATATTTATGTATATATATATTTATATGTATATATATTTTATGTGTATATATGTGTGTATATATATATATATATTTATGTGTGTGTGTATGTATATATATTTGTGTATATGTGTGTGTGTATGTATATATATTTGTGTATGTGTGTGTGTATGTATGTATATATATTTGTGTATGTGTGTGTGTATGTATATATATATATATTTGTGTATGTATCTGTGGATATATATTTGTGTGTATATATGTGCCTATATATATTAGTATATGTGTGTATATATATTTGTGTGTATGTATATGTGTATATATATTTGTGTGTGTATGTATATGGTGTATATATATTTGTGTGTGTATGTGTGTATATGTATGTGTGTATATATATGTATGTGTGTGTATATATATTTGTATGTATGTGTGTATATATATATTTGTATGCGTGTATATATATATTTGTGTATGTTTTATATGTGTGTGTATATTTATATATGTGTGTATATTTATATATATGTGTATATATTTGTGTGTATGTATTTATATATATGTGTATCTATTTATGTGTGTGTATATATTTATATATGTATGCGTATATTTACGTATGTATATTTATTTATATATATATATGTGTGTGTGTATATATATATATGTGTGTGTGTGTATATATATATATATATATATATATATTATGTGTATATATATATGTGTGTGTGTATATATATATGTATGTGTTATATATATATATATGTATGTGTATATATATATATGTATGTGTATATATATATATGTATGTGTGTATATATATATATGTATGTGTGTATATATATATATGTATGTGTGTATATATATATATGTATGTGTATATATATATATGTATGTGTGTATATATATATATGTATGTGTGTATATATATATATATGTATGTGTGTATATATATATATGTATGTGTGTATATATATATATGTATGTGTGTATATATATATATGTATGTGTATATATATATATGTATGTGTATATATATATATGTATGTGTGTATATATATATATGTATGTGTGTATATATATATATATGTATGTGTGTATATATATATATATATATGTGTGTATATATATATGTATTTTTATATATGTATATGTATGTGTATATACATATATGTATGTGTATATACATATATGTATGTGTATATATTATATGTATGTGTATATATATATGGATGTGTATATGTATGTGTAGATTTATATATATATGTATGTGTATATTTATATATATATGTATGTGTATA
>NC_136508.1:92961361-93033861 GCF_053919585.1 Euprymna scolopes | reverse complement strand
CCTCTGTTTGAAACCATCATGATCTGTCGACCATCTCTCTCTCTCTCTCTCTCTCTCTCTCTCTCTCTCTCTCTCTCTCTTTCTCTCTCTCTCTCTCTCTACCTACTTCGACTAACTGTTTTCTCTAACTTATTTCCACTTATCTGAAAAAAAAAAACAACAATCCTCCCTTTAAATGATGCCATTTATATATGCCACTAAGAACTAAGATAATCACCTGGTGTTTTTACATGTCATTATTTCTAAGTTAACTAAATTTTTATAACATTATTAGTTAACATTACTAAATTAATGTAAATAAATATTTATTCCAAATATTTTTATTATTCTAAAACATATTTTAGCTGATTTTTTAAATTATTTTGAATAATCATAATAATCATCAACCAACACACCCTTTGGCGTTGTCTGGTCAATATTCAACACAGGAAGTATCAGAATCTTGTAGAAGAGTCAGATATATCTGCTGCCACATCTGGTGAGGCGCCGCTCACAGCACTCTTTCTTGCTTAGACAGAGTACAGAATCGACTTGGCAATCTCGTTGGGGGTGATGACCTTATCTGTTTTCTATTGGCCGTTTTTTTAAAGAAGAGTGGGTACTAGGTTTGCTTGCTTCCGATTACCGAGTCATTTTCAAAGTTAACATTCTTGGTTGTATGTGTTGTTGTTGACTATCATTTGTTCATTTCAATTGAATAGGATGAGTTTTGTTGGCATTCGTTTCTCAGATATCTTTCTAGTTAGAATTCTTGGGTTTGTTTTCGAATCTAGAGATTTGAAAAAGTGGTCAAAAATTCAAATATATAACAAATAAATGTTACCAAAGGCAAGATAAGTTACTCTTCTACCTAGATGGATAAGTTTTTATTTGATGTAAAAAGTTTATTCAGCTCGAAAAACAAGTAGTAATGTCCACCGGTTACACAAGCAGAAGAAACAATGCCCGTAATGTATTTGTTATATGGACATTTTTCTTGTGCTCGTGTAACTAGTTGACATTACTTGTTTTTTAGTCAAATAAACATTGTACATTAAGTAAAAACACTAAAACCTGTCCAACTAGGTAGAAGAGTAACTTATCTTGCATTTGATAACATTTATTTGTTATATATTTGATTTTTTTTTTTTTTTCAATACTTTTTCGTTTCTCTGTGGATTGTAAAGCAAACTCAAATTCTTTTTGTTATATATTTGATTTTTTTTTTTTTTTTTTTTCTCAATACTTTTTCGTTTCTCTGTGGATTGTAAAGCAAACTCAAATTCTTTCTAGAAAGACATTGGATACTTATGGGAAGGTTCATGTGAAGGTTGCCAACATCCCTAAGTGAAAGTGTTTCTGTGAAATGAACTTGATTCAAACTTGGTATACCCAGATTAGAACAGCAATAAAAACATTGAGATTCATGACTGGTTTGTTTTACGTTTTGCATCTGTGGATTTCTTTTCGTGTTTATTATCGTGTTTATTTATTGAATTGTAACATCATCACTATCGTCATGACCATTGAGGAATTATACCGTTTTTTTTTTGTTTTTTTTTAAACGCTTCTCTCGATTTTAAAAATAAAAGATAAAAATAAAAGAAATAACAAAAAAACCCCAAAAAAAAAACCCAAACATGTTGCATGCGTGGGTTTTGTTTTATCTGGAGTGGAGAGGGCTCCAGAAAGCCATGGTGAAGGAAGCCTCTCTAGGAGAAGCAAATCTCTGATCTAAAAAACAAAGCGGAAGACCAGTACCCGCATTAAGCTGGTCTGCCGTTTGATTTGTTGCTGGCTATCTTGCTCTTGCTTGTTGCTGGATATCAACATTTTGAACCGAGAGAGAGACTAGCTGTCGTACAAAGCTAAATCTCTGGAATAACATCTTTGTACAGATACTTCCTCAGACATTTGTCAAAAAAAAAGAAAAAAAAAAGAAAGAAAGTCCTATTGGCGATGGCTGTCCATATAAACAGGAACAGAAGATATTATGCTAAACGACACCCACTCCAGCTCTGTTGCTGGAATGTGAGAACACTTATTGACAATGGTAAAAGACTAGAACGGAAGACTGCAATTTTGACTAAGGAATTGCAAAGATACAATATAGACATTGCTGCACTCTCTGAGACACGTTTCGCAGGTGCGGATCAACTGGTTGAGCGCGAGTCGGGCTACACGATCTTCTGGTCTGGTAGAGCTGAAAAGGAGAGGCGTGAGGCAGGTGTTGGTTTTGCAGTTAAAAACTCCTTAATTGACAAGATCGAACAGCCAGTAGCCATAAATGACCGTGCAATGACATTGAGAATGCCCCTTGCTGCTGGTCGTTATATGAATGTTCTTTCTGTCTATGGGCCGACTCTTACTTCGCCTGAAGACGATATTACGTCCTTTTATCATATGCTTAGATCTGTTATCACCGGTTTGCCAAGCGCTGAGAGTTTGGTGGTTCTTGGTGACTTCAATGCACAGGTTGAATCAGACCATGAGACTTGGTCTCCATTGGGTCCATATGGCATTGGTAGAGTCAATTCAAATGGTATGCTGTTTCTCCATCTCTGCAGTGAACTAAATCTTGTTATCACCAACACTTTTTCCCACCAGAAACACAAGGAGACCTGATTCCATCCCCAATCTAAACATGGCCATTTGCTTGATTACATACTGTGTAGACGTGGTGATTTTGGAAATTTTTGCAAAGTTAGAGTAATGCGTGGTGCTGACTGTGGTACTGATCATTTAATGGTCAGAGCTAAACTGAGAATTACAGTTCGCAAAAAAAGCCGTTTCAATGGTGTCAAAGTGCCTAAACGTATTGATGTTTCCAAATTGAAGGATCCAGTCGTACAAAGTTCCTTGAAATCTGCTTTCAACCAGGTGGATTTCTCAGATTGTGACTGGGAGACAGTAAGAGATACAATATACCAAAAAGGTGTTGGAGTTCTTGGATTGAAGGTTCCCAGACATAGATTGGTTTGCTGATAATTTCGATCAAATTAAGCCTCAAATTGATAGAAAGCGGAAAGCTTATTTGAAACTTCTCAGCTCTTCACCTCTGAACGAGCCAGCACTCGCTGCCCACTTTTCTTCTGTTAGGAGTGAGGTTCAGTGTTGTGTGCGCCAAATAAAAAACAAATGGTGGTCTAACCTCTCCAGGGAGATACAGACTGCCTACAATAATAGAGATGTCAAGACATTCTACACTTTGCTTCATCAGGCTTATGGTCCGAAATCCTCTTCAACTACACCACTCCTGGCGAAGGACGGGAAAACCTTGCTGAAAACCTCAGATGAAATTAAGCATCGATGGCATGAACACTTTCATGATCTTTTTCATAACCCATCCAATGTTGATGTTGCTGCAATAGAAAGTATCCCTCAATGTTCCTTTTGTCCGGAACTTGATGTTGAACCGACTCTTGTGGAAACAGTTGACTGCATAAAACAGATAAACTCGAACAAAGGCCCTCGGCTGGATGGCATCCCTGTTGAGCTGCTGATACATGGTGGTGTCAATGTACATTGTGTGGTCCACTCTTTGATACTGTCAGTATGGCAGGGTGACCCGGTTGTCCAAGATTGGGTAAACTCCATCTTGGTTATGTTGTACAAAGGAAAGGGTACAAGATCTGATTGTGGAAATTATCGAGGTATCTCGCTGCTGAGTGCGGTTGGAAAGGTATTTGTACGGCTCTTGCTAAACCGATTGGAAAAGTATGTATGTCCTAATATCCTTCCGGAATCCCAGTCTGGTTTTAGAGGTGGGCGAAGAACTGTGGATATGGTGTTTTCTGCTAGACAGCTCTTGGAAAAATGTATTGAACAGCGTATGCCCCTTTGCCAGGTGTTTGTGGACTTAACCAAGGCGTTTGACCGTGAGGCTCTCTGGAAAGCAACTTCATCATAGTATGAAAGGTCGCGTCAACTTCAATGGTCAGCTTTCGGAAGAATTCCCCATTGGTAATGGCGTGAAGCAGGGTGATATAGCTGCACCAACATTGTTTTCGCTCTATTTGACTGCTGTGCTCTGGTATGGTTTCCACAATTGTGATATGGGTGTTTATATTAGATTCCGAACGACTGGAAAGGTGTTCAACCTCAGAAGATTCCAAGCCAAAACACTTGTTAGTGATGGACTTGTTAGGGAACTGTTGTATGCTGATGATGCTGACCTGGTAACACACTCCCCAGTAGATATACAACTAGTGATGGATCTCTTTACAAATGCTTGTACCTGCTTCGGACTGACAGTTAGCATTAAGAAAACTAAAGTCATGTACACTCCCGCTCCCGATGATCTGTATGTGGAACCTGATATCTTCGTCTGTGGAAAGCACCTTGAAGTCGTAAAAAATTTTGTCTACCTTGGGAGTGCCTTATCAAATGATGGCACTCTTAATGCGGAAATAAGACAGAGAATCAGCAAGGCATCTAATGCTTTTGGAAGGCTACAAGATAGTCTGGTTTGACGGTGATCTGACTCTGACAACTAAAATTTCAGTATATCAAGCATGTGTAGTACCATCCCTACTCTACGCATCTGAAACTTGGACCTTGTACTGGACACATATAGAATTGCTCGAGAGGTTCCATCAGCACTGCCTTAGACACATTCTTGTTTTAAAGTGGTATAGCTTTGTCCCTGATGCATATGTCTTAAAAAAGGCCAAAACAACCAGTATTGCTACCATTGTTATTAAGAACCAGTTGCGTTGGGCGGGTCATCTCATCCGATTTGAAGACTATCGTCTCCCAAAACAATTGTTCTATGGTGAGCTCTTTCTTGGAAAAAGACCCCAGCGCAAGCCCAAAAAACGTTTTCATGATAGCATCAAGGAGAGTCTGGTGAGCTTTCATATTCCTGTTGACAGTTGGGAGTCCCTAGCGTATGATCGCAAGCAGTGGAGGACACTGATATACAGGGGTGCAGAACACTATGAAGCAGCCAAAATAGACCGAGAGAAGCTTAAGAGAGCATGTAGGAAATGCCAAACCTTGCCGCCCAACCATGGAGATCTCTGGATCTGTAAGGTGTGTGATCGGGCTCTGTTGTCGAAGGCAGGTTTTGTTAATCACATGAAAGCCCACGATAATACAGGTTCCACTGCTGTTAGTCTCATACAAATCAGTGAGTGTTTTCAGTGTCATGTCTGCTTGAGGGTGTGCAAGTCGCTGGCAGGGCTAAAAAGTCATATTCGGGCACATGGACTTTTAGTGACTGAGGGAGTGGCTCTCGTCTGACAAGACGTTGCAATCATCATACCCAGATTATCAATCTGTTTTGTTAACCACTTAACCAAATTAAATTATATGCTTAACTCGCAGGAAGATGCAACGTTTCCTCTGATTGAATGAGAATCAATGAATGTTTCACACTTCCAATACTTTTATTGTCATCGAAATCACTGAATGGATGAGTTGTTTGGTTTGTAGATGTCGAACAATTGTTGATTCACCAGTGATGACCAGATAAAACACAGGGAAGAAGTGATAAATATGAATTTGAAAGAGGGTTAAGGAAAGACCTGGCCAGAGATAAGTTAGTTAGAAAATTAATTTCTAAAAGCCATCCAACACATGCCGGCATGTAAAACAGAGGTTAAACCGAGTATGAAGCTGGTGATGATGATTGTGTTGTTGTGGAGCATCATCTCATTCATTTCGAATGAATGAAATGATTATTCATTTATTTGCAAACATCTTCATCTTCCTAGTTGTTGGTGTTTCACCACGTTTCGACCAACTCATCCTCTGGTCTTCTTCAGATGATTAACCATGATGAGATAGGAGTGCCAAGTCTTGTAAGCGTATCCCCAGTAATTACTGCCTTCCATAGTTGTCGTTGTCTCACCGCGTTTTTGGCCAACTAGACCTCTGATCTGTAGGATTGAAACCGCTATCTTAAACAACACTCACCTAGAGATTCAACGCCTCTATCCATTGAGCTATGGGCCCTGAAGAGCAATCAAAGTTGGATTTTTTAGTCTTATAGATTCAATTTTGTGTTCTTATTTGGTAAAACGACAACAACAACTATCAAGATGAGGATAACAGTCTGCAAATAAGTCTATAATATAAATCTCACCTGTCTATTTAAATGTATGTATGTTTGTATAAAACTTTTGACAAGATCGTTTTGAAGTTCGACCCTTCGGACAACAAATACCGAAAAATTGGCTAAAAACATTAATTCCTTCACCTTCAACTGGGCACTTTTCTACAAGGAAGGGCTCGCTTTTTTCACTGATATTTTCGAAAGTCATCCTCTCTTTTCGATTGACTAGCTTTAATTTAAACTTTCGCCACTTCTGGGCTACTTCTGGTTTGGCGATGGACGCAACGACAAAGACGTTTTTTTCCCTCACATTCTTTTCTTCCATCGCGGTATGGGTTCAAGCCTGCCTGTCTACTACCACTTTTTTTTTTTTTTTTTGGCTCAATACACACCTCCAAACATCCGGGCAACGTTGGGCACCTAGGCTAGTAAATAAATAAATACACAAATTATTCATCTCAAAGGATTCTAATAAAAAAATAAAATAGTATATAACAAGATGATTATTGTTAGCATTCATTTCTCAGATTTTTCTAGTTAGAATTTCTTCTGGAAAAACATCAGGTACTTATGGGAGGAGGCCACGTGAAGATTGCCAACATCTGTGTGTGAACGTGTTTCTGTGGAATGAACTGGATTTGAATTTAGCACACCCTGTTGTCAATCCATATCATTAACCACTACTATCACCTCTCTGGTTGTGTGTGTGAGTGTGTGTGTGTGTGGGGGGGGCTTGACTTGGAGGGAGGGATGCATAGTATCACATTGACTGCCAAGCTCCAGCCCCTGCCCCATCATTGCAGTATTGCATCCCTGTCCTTGCTTTGCAAGCACTTTCATAGGATGTGCTCCAATGAACTTGCTTTACTTGCCTCCTCAAAATAAATACTCCTCAAAATAAATACTCCTCAAAATAAATACTCCTCAAAATAAATACTCCTCAAAATAAATACTCCTCAAAATAAATACTCCTCAAAATAAATACTCCCAACTTGCCTAACAATGAAATCACATCCTAGATTTTTCTACTCTAATAGCTCCTTTCTTGCAACGCTTTGCCTTCAAAATTCCCTGCTTGATCTGTGTTTCACTGATGCAGAACTTGCAGAAATTTAAATGTACTGTAAATTACCATCTTTCTGCTAGACTTTTACTCCCCAGGCTCTCCTCTAAATCTGATCCCTATCACAGTAGCCCCTTATGCTTCAGCGACAATGGTGCTGGAAATGAACAAAAGTAAAAAAAGAAAAAAAATGTTTCCGCAAGTTCATTTCAAAGATCTTCCTATGTTACTATGGAATTACCTCCCTGTGGACTACAACATAGTCATTTTCATATCCCATGTGAATAAGACTTTTTGCACATGGTGGAGTGATTGTTAAGAAACATTGAAACCATCTTTGAAGTCTGCATAAAATTTTCTCTTTAATCGTGTTATAATGAAACCATGAATGTAACAACAGTGCATTGCAGCACCTTTGCTATTTGATTCGTTGAAAAAAAAATGTTTATAGAGTTACCGTTAGACTATTCAACACCTCACAGAATGTTGTACTCAATTTTTGGTAAATCATCATGTCGACAGTTTTAACATCTGTTTGACATACTGGCATGTTTTGGACAGCTTCTAGAAATTGAATTTTAAACCAATCTACGATGGTCGTTCTAAAAGTAAAAATGGCCGCAATATCTTTGAAGTCTCGACAAAGACTTCAAAATAAGAAATAAAACAAAATGATGGTAGAAATCCACCCAGTAAATGTTACAGTGACATTTATTTTTGAAGTGATTACAAAGGTTTCAAAGATGCGACCATTCTTTTCTTGTTCTCCAATAGCGCTCAATATTACTTGTTTTTAGAACCGAATAAACATTTTACATTAAATAAACACACTAAAAACTTATACAGTTAGGTAGAAAAGTAACTTACCATGACCTTGCCTTTGATAACATTTATTTGTTATATATTTGTTTTTTGACAAATTTTTCGTGACTGTGGATTGTAAAACAACCCCCAATCTTTAAATTTCCACACTCCCCCAAATAGGGGGGGGGGGCTATTCCAAACCTCCGACGATTAACAAAATAACGAATTCAAATTCTATTCAGACGTAAGATAGAAAAAGAATCGTCAATTGTTAGTTCGGTGGCGTATACAATTTCATTCCAGGTCGGCTAACCAAACTCTGGCGCATTTAAAACCTGTTGTTATGATCAATTATGCTTGATTATTCACGCTGCAAAAACGCGCACTTCATACAACGACCCCCCTCCCTCCGTGTGTGGTGGGATGATGTGTATGGTGGGATGGGAGCAAGTCTCCCTTCCCTGATTTGTATCAACTTTTCTCCCTTTTTTATCGATCACTAATGTTTATTGTTGGATGCACTATGACGACGACAACTCACCTAAGGGTTTGTGTCGACACGTTTTATTTATCCCCCCCTCTCTCTCTCTGTTATGCAAAATAGGTGACTCGAAGTCCGCGACAAACAGTCTAAGATAAAAAAAAAAAAAAATTAGGTACTAGTGCAGAGACTGATCCGCGCTATTTTTTAAATCGTATTTCCAAGTTTAATTAAAGTTTTATATGTTTTTTTTTTATTCAATTGTACCTATTTACTATGCCTCCCCACGGGACAGAGTTAGACACCAGGGTCGTTTTTTAACGTGGAGAAAAGGTACAAAAATAAAAATTGTCTCAGTCGTGAAGGATTTCTCCTCCACCGAAAGAGAACAAGAAATAGAAGTGCAGCAGCTGATCTTGTCCCGAAGGCCAAGAAGTTTTTTTTTATTCAATTGTAAGGTTGAAGTATAGAATAGGTACAAAACACCCTCCCCCTCCCCATGTTAAGAATGGCTTTTAAAATAATAACGTTATTATTTACGTCCGGATCACTCTACTCTGCACTAGTACCAAAAAATATATTTTGGTAGACCTACCTCTACGAGAGTGCCCACTGCCCACCTCCTATGTGTGCTTTAGTAACTGCTTTACACCTTTAGTTTTGTTTCCGACAATTATCATAGATTACATACAGACTTGAGTATCATATTAGCAGAGAAAATTTTGAAAAAAAAAAAAAAAAAAAAAAAATTTAATGACTTTTAAGAAAGTGGTTCATTTTTTCGTTATAACGTTCTACTTCCTTGCTACCTGACTTACTGTCCATCTTTGCCAGCGTGTCACGTGATTAGAACGTTATAACGAGAAAGTCATTCATTTTTTCTTCAAATTTTTTTTCTTCTAATATGATACTAAGTATAAAAAATTTGAAGAAAAAATGAATGACTTAAGAATGAGGTTCACTTTCTCGTTGTAATTTTTCTGTAATCTATGAAAAAAACTTTAAAAAAAAAAAAAAAGGTGAAAACAACGTTTTTTTAGGAGGTGGACGTGGACACTCGTACAGGTCCGCCTAAAAACAAATTCAAAACAGTGAAACAATAACATTTTATTGATTATTTATGCAAAAAATGATCAAGTATAATACGAATTTTATCTGACACCGTTTGCTGCGGACTTCGAGTCGCCTATTCTTCTTAGTCACCATCGCCGATATCAGTATGAATAATCGAATTATCACTGCATAGTATTACGTTGCACAATAAATATACAATCTCTCTCGTGATGTGGGACAAGGTTGGTCATCGTATATTCCACCCGGTCTCGTCTTCACCGGAAATAGTAGCCACGTGCACTTCCGGTAGGTGTTGGCCTTTAAAAATTAACAATCGTTTCGCATCGTCAGGTTTTCTTTGCTTGGATTTTTCCGGCTGGATTTAGGATTTTTCCATTTTTCTTGTACGTATACAGATTTATACTTACTCTTAATTAGTTTATTTTTTATTTTAGTTAAGAAAAAAAAATTGATCACCTTTGTTTTTAATGGTTCCCCATTCCAAAGAAACGTTATTGTTGTTGTTGACAATTGTGTGTGTGTGTGTATGTACTCACTACGGATTCCCATGAGTCCATTCTCATTGATTACTCGCAAAGCAAGTGGTGTCCTCTGGACTCTGATTGACTGGAAATCTAGAGAGACTTCCAGTCAGCACCAGCACTCTCCACTTCTTTCGATGACAGTTTCAAAGCGCTTTGCGTACTCGTAACAGTCGTTTACCATTGAGTTCTCGTTGGTTTTATCTGGAGCTTGAGTGACAATCCTCCTCCGGATTCCGACAATCTCAGACTTATGCAGTTATTGTACCGTGCTGAAATAATAACATTATTTAGAAAGTCATTCTTAACATGGGGAGGGTGTTTGTAACTATTCTGTACTTTCATCTATCAATTAAAAAAAAAAAAAGATATCGTAAATTTAAAAATACGAATATAAAAATAGCGCGGTACAATAAGTGCATAGTGGAAGGTGTTCTCGTTTCTGGGTCTTTCCATTCTCCTAGACTTGTTGTTGTTGTTATTATTATTATTATTATTATTATTATTATTATTATTATTAAGAAAGGAAAAATGCCTTAAAGACATCGGTATTATTTTTGTATATCTTTGCCATTTGTTGTTGTTGCTAATTTTCTCAAAGTTGAAGTAAAAAAAAAAAGAAAAGAAAATTACTACAAATAATAAAAAACAAACAAACAAAAAAAAAAACCCAGAGGGAACCCTATAGCAGAGTGCTCAATTATGACTTTGTTCAAGTTTAGTCTGCGATTGTTTATAAAACATTTACTTGCATTTTCTTCACATTGAATGCCCTGGAAAAGTCCCTTCTGATTAATGTTTACCAGCTAAAAAAACATTGTTATTTTGAAAAGCAGCCAAGTTCGTTTGCTTATTTTAAAACGGGTAAAAACATTAATCAGAAGGGACTTTTTCAGGGCATTTAACTTGAACAAAGCCTAACTTCGACATAACGACTGGAAGATGTCGAATAAAATGTTGGTTTTGACTGGTCCAAAAGCTGCACCACCAACACTTAAACGCCTCTCCCTATTGAGATTTTATTTTTTAGGCGATTATCTGTGGAAACCCTAAAAAAAAACTTGGTGGAATAAAATAAATAAATAAATAAAAATAGCAATTATTCTAGTATTTAAATTCGAGGGATCAATTTCGGATATAGATTTAATGTAAACTGATCCTCCATTTCAAGGCCATTTTAGCGCTTTAAGGCAATCAATTTTTTTTTTTTTTTAGGGGGGGGTCTATTAAAGATAAATTTTGTGTGTTTTTTATTCGCGAAGGATCTACTGTTTTAGACAATAACGCTATGATTTTACGGCCTTTAAGATTAGTGGTAAAAAAAAAAAAGAAAAAAAAACAGAAAAAAAAACAAAAAAAAAAAACGAATGTCTTGGAAACTGGCGATCATTTTATGTTAAATTATATACGAAAGTGCCCCCCGCCTTTCTTTCCGACAAGTTTTTCAGGGTGTTCACCACACATAATCGCCTAAAGTAGGATCTCTTATTTATTTTTTTGGATGGGGGCGTAACTACTTTTAACGATCGCTTCGATCTATGTGTTTATTTATAATTGCAAGGAGGGGCTGACGGGTTTATAGCGTAAACTTCATACCTTTCCTGACCGTATTAATAATACGGCGTATTATCGGACTCTAAAAGAAATGATCGCACGTATTTGGGTCAAGTATCGAGGTAGAAAAACTGAAAAGATGCCGTTTGTTTACCTGTTCGCACTGTCGCATAGCGTAAGACACAAGGCCAGTTTTATAGTGAAACAGGAAACACTCGCCTATGCACCTTGCACCTCAAAAATGGATTATTCTGGACGGGTACAAGTTGACTCCCTGAGATCGACCATAGCAGATACTACACTTTTAAATATTTATTCGCACAAAATATAAAATTATATTATGAACAAAGTAGGCACACACGGCCACTCAAAAGTGTGAGGGTAATTGGTGTTGTTGGTCTCAAACACTTAAAATTGTCTATCCTACTCTTAACTAAATATAACTCTGTTACTACAATACCACATTCACTCCCGGGGCTGTCATTTTTAAGATAAACCCAAATTTGACAAAGTTTTATTGAACTATTTGCAGTAATAATATTTCATTGGCGAGGGAATGTGGAAGAAACAAGAAGCAACAAAAATGGTTAGTAAGGTCCTCCCAATCCTTTCTAATTAATAACCCGAAGGTCATGCAAGATTAAAAAAAAAAAAAAAAAAAAAAAAAAAATCAATCAACATGCAAAGTGTTTGTGTGTGTGTTTGTTATAGAAGAACATCGATACCTTCGGTTTCAAATTCTAACAAAGCGAACATAGTTGGTACTTAGTCGCCTCTCCTCAGCCTTTTGTTTATATCGTTGTTTGAATTCGAAACCGAGGGTACCGATGTTGTTCTGATCTTCTGTACACATATATAAATAAATTTTACGCTCTTATTTTAAATTTTTTATTAATAATCGAGATTTTGTTCAAATTTTGCGTTTCTTTGTTTACTTCCGTTTTATGCTAACCGTTCTGCTTCACGATGAAGGCTCTTAAAAACTTCCTTCGGATGAATGTTTAGCAGTTTTAAAATATTCTGAAAAATAACCAAGTTTATTTATATTTGAAAATTGGTAAACAATCATTAATCAGAAGGGACTTTTTCAGAGAATTCATTGTGAAGCTAAGCAGAACGGTTAGCAGAAAACAGAAGTAAACAATGCAGAACTTAAGAACAAAGTTGGGTAAATTTTTATCCCCCTCCACAGTTTTCTTTAAAATGACGACTTTTACCGGTTTTCGACTATGCTGAAAAAGAAAATTTCATTTAAATTCTGCAGAGACAAGTAGTTTGAGATATAAGCACCTGTATTATGCACGGTAATTCACTAGCTGCCATGTTTGTATGCATGCACGGTAAACAAATCTACTCTGCAACTGACACTGCCACCTAGCGGAAACAAATTCACTTTTTTTTCACAACCGAGAAATTAGTGATATGCATGCATATAAAACAAAACAATTACAATTTTTTTCACTTCCTTGGATAATTTCATGTTAAGAACGGCTTTCGAAATAGACACCTCTCTATGTTAAGAACAGCTTTTGGAATAGACACCTCCAACCTCCAAGAACGGCTTTCAGAATAAACATTTTTTGGAAGGGTGAAAAATACTTGCTCCAAATTTAACTGATATTCGTTGTCAGCATACCCACCTGCAAATACTATAAAAAAATGGTGGGGGCAGTGTCAATTGCAGAAAAGTGGATTTGTTTCCACTTGACAAATAACAAACACGGTTCTGAATAGAAGTGTATGCTCTATCCCACGCATCATCACTCTTATCAGCATCAGACAAAGCCAAACTCTTTGCAGCTTTGATAGGCATAAGATCTACTCCACAAATCTCCAGCTACGGTATAGCTGGAAATGTCTTTTCAATTATTAAATCATTTCTCTCTGATAGGTTCATAAGAGTAGTGGTTGATAGGCAGAAATCAGAAGCTCACAATATTAATTGGAGGCCCAACTCTCTTTCTCATTTACATCAATGATCTCCCAAATCACACTCTAAGATCATTCATATACATTTATGCTGACGACACTACCATCTAAAGCAACACTTCAAAGGCCATAAACGATTAAGTTCTCTCTGATTTTCTCTCCTCTGATCTTGATCACGTGGTGCAATGGGGAAAGGTTGCTGATTAATTTTAATGATACTAAAATCAAGCTTCTATCTTTACATCATCAACGCTCTGATCCCCATCTGGCATCAATTGAAATAAATGGCTCTCGTTTTGGGGAGGCTCCATGTTTTGACAAGCTTCTGGCTCTGATCTTTATTCCTGATCTGAGATGGAACACGGATATCAAATCCGTTGCCAAGGCTGCTGAAAAAATGGTGGAATCCTTCTACCGCTCCAGTAGATATCTCATTGCTGATGCAATTCTCTACCTATATAAGAGCCAAGTATGTCCGAGGATGGAATACTATGGGCAGTAGCTTCTAGAAGCAGCTTATCCTGCCTTGACAGAGTTCAAAATAGACTTTGCAGCCTAGTAGGGGATGCCCTTTTCTCTTCCCTGCAACCTTTTACCCACAGATGAGACGTTGCGAGCATGTCTCTGTTTCATCGTTATTTTCATGGCAAGTGCTCGTCTGAGCCCCAATTTATGGTCCCCCCTCTGTTCTGACTTTCACGAAAAACACTTGTCTAGCTGAAACGACTATGAATAATTTCCACCATTCTTTATCTGTGCCTAAACCTAAACGTGGATTCCATAAACAAAATTTTTCTTAGAACTGCATGCCTGAAGAACTCTGTTCTGTTTTCCTGGTTTCCAACTGACAACAATATGGTCGTCTTCAAGTCCAATGTGAACAAATTCTTGATGAGCCATACCTTTAAGTAATCCAATTTACCAAATTTCCACTGCTAACGATTACTATGACATTTTCCCATTGACTACTGTACACTCATTAACCCTTATCCTCGAATGGCCTCTGGGCCTTGATAAGTTGTGATCCCTTTGTAAAAAAAAATTTTTTTTCACATTAGGTCCACCTCCACAGTTTTCTTTAAAATGATGACTTGTATCGGTTTTCGACTATGCTGGATATGAAAATCACATCTAAATTTTGCAGAGACAAGTTGTTATCGAGATATAAAAACCTATATTATGCACTCTATCAGCCATGTTTTTACGTGTGTGTGTGCGATAAACAAGTCTACTTCGCAGAGAAGTAGACTTGTTTATCGTGCGCACGTCTATTTCGGGTGTCTATTCCAAAAGCCGTTCTTACCATGGAGAGGTTGGGGTGTCTATTCCGAAAGCCATTCTTAACATGGGGAAGTCGGGGTGTCTATTCCGAACGCCAATTTTAAAAAACAAAAACAACAAAAAAGACTAAAACGGGACGAAATGTAAATTTCCATTCCATTTTTAAAATAACCGTAAAACAGAGCGTTCTCTGTGAGTTTTATCGGTGAAAGTACAAAATATTTTTTTTTTTTTTTTTTTAAAGTACCTCCTTCACCATTAAATAATTTCCAAATAATAACGTAATTATTTTGGAACCGGCCATATTCTGCATAAGTACAAAAAAATGTTTACAGTAAGAATTTTTATTTCAGATAGAAATTACTTTGGATTCGTCAGTTTAAGGGCTTCAAAGTGACTTTCAAACTCCGCACGATCACAGAAAAATCGCCGTATTTTTATTATTATTATAATTATTATTAATTAAAAATGAAAGAAAAATTAATAAGCGAAATTACAGCACAGATACAGGGTTGCGTTCCAATAAGTTTCGCTTTATTTATATGAAAAAGACAAACAAACACTGAAGACGATGGCACGGTGGAAATTTTGTTTTATTCAATCAAAAAAACAGAGAGAGACACACAATGTCCGTTTGCGAATGCGAGATATTACGATCTGGGAAGTATGCGAAAACTTCTCGAGGAAGCTAACCGATGCGAGAAGCACGATGCAAAAAGCTTTTTCTTTTACATACACAAACGCTCGCGCCCATTTTACCTTTTATGTATTAGAAGAAGATGAAGACTAATTCTTTGAGTTCACTCATATTGTTTTGTTGAATTAAAGTTTTCTTTAAAGAATTTTGGTTGTTTTCAGTTTCAAATTCGCAGACTAAAATGTCTTTCTGGTTGATTTGATTTCAAATATTTTCATTTTTATTTTAAGAAAATTTTTATTTTTATTTTTGTCTTATTAAATGTGAAATTTCTGTTCGTATATAAACTCAAGTAAGCAGCCGTTTCACTACCGCTGTATGTCAAGATTACTCTATAATCTAAGTTTTACGCTCTATAGCAGGCACGTGGGGAAAACTAATGAGCACATATCTAAGGTAATAACTGAAATCCTAGAGGAAGATCTTCAGTCTGTAGTGGAATGGAGTCAAAAATGGATGGTAACGTTCAAAGCTGCCAAGACAAAGCTCGTTTCCTTTAATAATTACATGAAACCTTATCAACCACCAATAGCTATGGCTAGAGATATTTTACCTGAGAGCATTTCGTTCAAGCTCCTTGGTTTAACGTTCACAGGAAACATGAGTTGAAATAGATACATCAAGATCATTGTCAAGGCTGCTGCAAAGGTGGGCTCTCTATACCATGCTAAAAAGTTACTTGCGCCTGAAAGTATCCTGTACCTCTACAAATCTACCATTCGCCCATGTATGGAGTACTGCTGTCACATTTGGGCTGGTGCATCTGCTACTAGTCTCTCGCTCCTGGACAGGGCCCAAAAGAGAGTTGCCAACCTAATAGGCCCCAAACTGTCATCTACAGTCCCGGTCCCATCAACGAAATGTTGCATCCCTCTGCCTGTTTTACAAGTATTTCAATGAACTACAAGCCCTTATACCCCCTCGATGAAAATACCACCGACAAACCCGACAAGCAACGAAGTCCCACCCCTACACAGTTGAGATCCCTAGATGTAAGAAAGTCTTCTACTCTAACAGTTTCTTCCCCAGAACTGCAAGACTTTGGAATTCTCTTCCAGTTTTCTGCTTCTCCAACTGTACTGACATGCAAAAGTTCAAGTGTTATGTGAACAGACATCTTGCTGCTAAACTCTCTACATAGTACCCCTGCAACTTAGGTTCCTGATAGTAGCCCCCTACATCTAAGTGGCAATGTGCCTTGTTTAGGGTAAAAATGTAATTAAAAAAAAAAAAAAAAAAGCAAGTTTTGGTTTGGTACAGATCCTGTAGAAGCACCGTAAATTTAACGTTCCTGGTGAAAATTTATTCTAAAAACGTGGGACGATGTAGCATTGAGGAATGCAAAAGAATTATTATTGAGACTCAACAAAGTTTTTTTTTTTCGTCTCTCGTGCACCTGTTGTGCAGACGGAGGATTTATGCGAAGGTTTGCAATACCATCATAAGTAAACCACTCGTTGATAATTTTGATGTTATTCTCACAACGTTCTGACTGCTGTAACCTCTGACCTTCTTCAAATGCCTTGCATAGAACTCTGAGATTTGTACGGAGTTTCAAATCGAACCCTTGTGAGAGTTTCTTCTTGTTATGTCAGCCATGACCAGGCAGAAGAAATCTTTAGTAATTTGTGATTGTATTCTTAGGATCATCCGTGCTGAAGATTGAACGTTTATCACCCCCCCCCCGAAGAATATCACTTTTCGATTTGATTATTACTAAGGCTAGGACAACAGCATATTCTTTTCATTGTTTTGAATCTCGAGTGTGTATATGTTGATATCTTATATGCTTTTATATAGATTGATGTGGTTCTCGGTTGATTAACTGTGTCGGATATATACTAGAGAGTCAGAACAATAAGAATATGCTGTTGTTATCGCCCTAATTATTACTTAACACTTATATTCATATGCGTTTTAGGAAGAAGGTTACGTCAACCAAAACGTTGTGAGAATAATATCAAAGATGAGAACAGTTTGTATTATTTGATTAATCACACTGCTGTTCTCATCTTGAGTGTTGATCTCACGCTTTGATTGACGTAGTAACCTCCAACCTTCTTCTTGTCAAACTTGGCAATCTACATGAAATTTCGAACAAAACCTTTTATTTAATCCATGGATGGGTAACCTGTTCTTGTTCCATCAGCCATGACCGGATAGAAATCTTTAGTAATTGTATTTAATTGTAATTAAGATAGAAATCTTAAGTAATTGTATTCTTAGTATAGTCCGCACTGAAGATTGAACCTTCAACTTGCAGAAGAGTGTTGAACTGAATTTTATTTGATAAATATCTATATCTCAATAGGATAGCGTGTGTGTTATTTATTTTGTGTGTCACGATTACATCCGAGTGAGTGTCATTTAATTGCTTCTAGCCTGGGTGCCCGGATGTTTGGAAGTGTGTGTTGAGCAAAAAAAAAAAAAAATGGTGGCAGGCAGTCTCGAACCTGTGAGGCAAAGGCAGAAAAGAAAGTGAAAGAAAATCTGACGTCTATCTTACCGCTACTCCATGACGCGACCGGAAGTGTAAAGCGTTCAAATTTAGTCAATCAAAAACAAAAGATGGAGTTACTTTTAAACCTGCCACGAAAGCAAATTTAGACACAAAGTCGTTTTTAATGTGAGGGGAAAAGCAGCTCCCTCAAAAAGGGGGCACTCTGGCAGTATCCAAATAAATAGTAATTGTCTCAGTATGAAGGGTTTTCCCTACATTGACCAAGGACCAATTACAGAACAGATATAACCCAGTGAAGGCCAGGCGTTGGCATTTGTGTTCGAATAATTTTGCTTTATTTATATGAAAAAGACAAACAAATAGCCGACACGACAGCAGGGTCGGAATTTTGTTTAACTCTATCAAAAAAAGATAGAGACGATGTCCATTCGTGAATCTGAGATATTACGATCTGGAAAGTATGCGAACACATCTAACCAATGTGAGAACCCCCAGCCAAAAAGCCTTTCGTGGACATACACAAACGCTCATGCCCATTTTGCCCTTTATATAATTGTTACTAGCAGGGGGGGGGGTACCCGGCGTTGCCCAGGTATTTGTAGGTGTGTGTGTGTGTGTGTGTGTGTGTGTGTGTGTGTGTGTTTGGGGAGGGGGGTAAATCAAAACAAAAAGGAAACTTAACGATAGCTATTTAAAAAAAAGATGGGGAGTTGGTGGCATGTGGGCTTGAACCTGGGGCCTTGAGGCGTATAGACTGAACCTGAACACCTGCGCTACAGCAACAATATTAATGTAAGAGCGATTAAAGTGAGTCAAGTCAAGGAGGTTTGATTGACAGGTGGACGCTTAATGAGGTCATCACGGGAGCGTTACAATGACGGGGCAGTTTTTTGGCGTTTGTTCTTTGTTTCACTGCGGATCGTTTTTTCATTTACTGCGGGGCAGTTCAGGCTTCCCCAAGATGATGGAAGGGGGGGGAAACCAGCTCCCCATTGAAAGGGGATTGTCCACATTGAATAGTAATTGTCTGATATAAGGAAAAAACTGCATTGATCAAAGCTGATTGCTTTTGGACGTTTCAGCGATCGCGCTGGGAATGATGCAAAAACCTTCGTAATAGTTTCGCTTTTATTATACAAAAAAGGCGAATCTACACGCGCCGATCGAAAAATGTTGAATATTTAGATAAATACTTTTGCAGTTTTAACAAAAGAGCTACAAGAATATCAGTGTCTCCATTTACGCTTAACATCTACAGAATGCCAACATCAATATATTACATATGAAAGAGTCTGCTGTAGAATTTCCACAGGTCACACTAGTTTAAATTATTCAAATAACTACATTTGCAAAACTTTGAAACCAGATATCGATGTATAAATACAAGTGATGGTGATAAAATAAATTGTTGTTGAATGAACGACTCTCCCCCACATTCATTAATCCTAATGCTAAGTTTGAGTGGCAATACGAAAAATCTCTATATAAAAGCCAAGTACATCTGCCACATCTGGACAGGAGCTGTTAAAAACAGCCTATCCTGCCTTGACAGAATACAAAATAGACTTCGTGGCTTAGTGGGGGGATGCCCTTTTCTCTTCCCTGCAACCTCTCTCATCTCAGAAGAGATGTTGCGAGCCTATCTTTTGTTTTATCGTTATTTCCATGGCAAGTGCTCATCTGAGCTTCAGTCTTTGGTCTCCCCTTGCCAATCATTGATGATAAACACCTGTCTAGCTGAAACCACTGTCAATAATTTTCCTCACTCTTTATCTGTGTCTAAACCAAAACGTAGATCCCATGAACAAAGCTTCTTTCTTAGAAATGCACGCCTGTGGAACTCTCTACTGCTTGCCTGTTTCCCACCTGACTTCAACTTGGATGTCTTCAAGTCTAACATAAACAAATTCCCGATGAACCGCCCCCTTAAGTAATGACACTTTATCAAATTTCCAATACTAATGAATACTACAACACTATCCCATTGATTACTGTACACGCAGTAATCCTTATCCCCGAGTGGCTTCTGGGCCTTGACAAGTGGTGACCTCCATGTAAAAACAATTAAAAAAAAAAAAAAACGATGAGTGTGGGATTGTATAAAAGTAGATTTAACATGTTATTTTATTAGACTTGCCATAATGGTTGCAGCAGGGATTTAATAGGGTTGCTACTCTACCTAACACCTAACTCAGAATTAATTAAGTAATTAACTTTAAGTAATTGAGGTTCCTTCGTTTCTGTCCCGTCGGGAGAGGATCAACAACCTAGTCACTATGGTCATCTTTGTCAGAGCTGTAGCATAATTGTGTCAATGTCTGTTACCCAAGTTGATACAGCTCATAACTAATAAAGGGTGGGGTGGGGGGCATATAATTCTTTCAATTAACTTACTCTATATTCTCCCCAAGAGTTTAATCACACATATTGTCCACACATATTAAACCAACTATGACAGATATGCTATACACCCTTCTGCATTATATAATACAAACTACACTCCTCCTGTATCACAGAGATCAATTTAGCTCCCCCAAACAGCCTCAATATTTTCTCTCCTAATGTGATTATCGCTAGACGTTGCATCCCTATTGTGTTGCTAAGCATCTTCTCTCTTCTTCTGATGAGAAGCATTAGCCTTCGAAATAACATTGTATAAAGAGTTATCACTTGACTAACACCCCTAATTGCTGTATACCTCCCCCCCTTTTTTTTTACAAAGGAATCCACTTATCAAGGCCCAGAGGCCACTCGAGGATAAGGGTTAAAGAGTATACAGTGGTCAAAGGTAAAATATAGTAATCGTTAGAAATGTAAATTTGGTAAATTGGATTACTTAAGGGGAATGGCTCATCAAGAACTTGTTTACACTGGACTTGAAGACGACCATATTGTAGTTAGTTGGAAAGCAGGTAAACAGAAGAGTTTCACAGATGTATAGTTCTAAGAAAGAAACTTTGTTCATGGAATCTACATTTATGTTTAGGCACAGATAAAGAGTGGGGGAAATTATTGATAGTCGTTTTAGTTAGACGAGTGTCTCTTGTGAATGTTTGGTGAGGGGGGTCATAGATTGGAGCTCAGATGAGCACTTGCCATGAAAATAATGAAAAACAGACTCACAACATCTCTTCTGTAAGAAAGAGATTGCAGGGAAGAGAAAAGGGCATCCCCACTAGGCTGCAAAGTCTATTTTGAACTCTATCAAGGCAGGATAAGGTCTTTCTAGCAGCTCCTGCCCAGATGTGGCAACAATACTCCATCCTTGGACATACCTAGCTCTTATATAGGCCGAGAATTGCATCAGCAGTGAGATATCTACTGGATCGTTAGAAGGATCCGACCATTTTTCCAGTAACCTTGGCAACAGATTTGATGTATATGTTCCATTTCGGATCAGGAGTATAGGTCAAGTCCAGAAGCTTGTCAAAACATGAGACCTCCCCAAGACGAGAGCCATTCATTTCAATTGATGCCAGATGGGGATCATAACGTTGATGATGCAAAAATAGAAGCTTGATTTTAGATGCATTAAAAGTAACCAGCCACTTTTTCCCCCCATTGTACCACATGCTCAAGATCAGAGAAGAGAGAATCAGAGAGAACTTAAACGAGTAAATATATATATATATATATACACACATACTAGCATGGGTGCCCGGCATTGCCCGGGTGTTTGGAGGTGTATGCTGAGCAAAAAAAAAAAACCCAAAAAACGGTCAATTTTTTAACTTTGACCCCTATTATGACTTCTTAAAATTTGTTTTGGGCTCAAATCAAGTTAGATCCATGTCCAAGGAACTTATATCTAAAATTTCAAGTGTTTAGACCCCAAATTCTCGGAGGAGTTTGGTAGAGTTCTCAAAGGTCAAATCATTGAATTTTGATACCATAACAGCCAGATTTCTGGCCGAAATCTGGTCACCTCAATTTTCCCAAATCTCAGTACCCTGTATATCAAATATCGAGTCTGTAGATTGAGAATTGACAGTTATTACGAAGGAAAATGTACACACACAGACACACACACACACGTTCATTTTGGTCCCTATTATGACCCCTTAATATTTATTGTTTTGGGCTCAAATCCAGTTATTAAGTTAGATCCATGTCCAAGGAACCTATATCTAAAATTTCAAGTGTTTAGACCCAAAATTGTCGGAGGAGTTTGGTAGAGTTCTCAAAGGTCAAATCGTTGAACTTTGACCCCTTAATCGCCAAATTTCTGACCGAAAACCAATCACCCCAAATCTCAGTACCCTGTATATCAAATTTTGAGTCTGTAGACTTAAAATTAACAGAGTTATTGCATAGGGAAATGTACACACAGACAGATAGATAGATTGATAGATTAAACAAAAATATATACGTATACATAAATATATATGGAAACAATATTGTGTGTCCTGTAAACTTTTTACGCAAATATTATGCAAGTATAAATCATGTAGAATATCTGAACGGATATAATTACACGTAATAGTTAACTAAAGATGATCATCCCATAAGAAAACCGAAAAAACTAATATGGAATTAATTAAAATGAATGTTTAAAAGAATAGGCAAATTAGCTTTTGCAGATGAATTCAATTCCATGACCCATATATAAGAAAATTGTATTTTCTTTTTAAATAAATAGAAAAGAGGGTTTTTAATATTAATATCTATGCACACAAAAGAAACACAAATTTATAGAAGTATAGATAGACTTGCATTTTAGCTCGGTGTTGCCCGGGTATTTGGAGGTGTATGTTGAGCAAAAAAAACCTCAAAAAACAAAGCGGTCCATTTTTTTAACTTTGACCCCTATTATGACCCCTTAAAATTTATTGTTTTGGGCTCAAATCAAGTTATTGAGTTAGATCCATGTCCAAGAAACCTATATCTAAAATTTCAAGTGTTTAGACCAAAAATTGTCGGAGGAGTTTGGTAGAATTCTCAAAGGTCAAATCGTTGAACTTTGACCCCTTAATCGTCAAATTTCTGGCCGAAATCTGGTCACCTCAATTTTCCCAAATCTCAGTACCCTGTGTATCAAATTTCGAGTCTGTAGACTTAACATTGACAGTTATTGCATAGGGAAATGTACACACACACGTTAGATATACTAGCAGTTCCGCTCAGCTTTACTCGGGCGCTATGTACTGTTCATAAGGTTATGTGCATATGTATATATTAAAAAGTGTGAATATGTAAAGTAATGCCTTTCTGTATAATAGTCTTCCTTAACTACCATAGAGAAAAGACAGACAGACATTTTCACTTTTACAGATATATAGATAGATAGATAGATTGGATGCAATATATAGAAGTGATTTAAAAAGTTAAAAAAAAAAAAAAAGACTCATGCGACATCATCGAGAATCGAAACCAAAACTTCAGCTCACGATTTATTTTACTACTGCTGTCAATGACTGGGCTATGAAAACATGTTTACTGCAAGGCTAAAAATTAAAACATGAACCAATAGCTACTACGTTATGCATTCGTAATGCCGGCGTTCGACCTTCACCTGGTAAATTTCATTTTTTTTAATTTTCACACGTTTGCACCGTTTTTATAAAGTTTTTCATGGATTCAAATACCTTATATATGAAGTTTCATGTCTGTAGACCAAAAACTCTAGGAGGAGTTTGGTAGGCAAAACTTGTTAAACAAAAATACATACGTATACATAAATATATATGGAAACAATTTTGTGTTTACTATAAACTTTTTACGCATATATTATGCAAGTATAAATCATGTAGAATATCTGAACGGATATAATTACACGTAATAGTTAACTGAAGATGATTATCCCATTAGAAAGCCGAAGTAACTAATAGGGAATTAGTTAAAATGAAGGTTAAAAAGAATATGCAAATTGGCTCGATCTTTTGCTAGTGAATGCAATTCCACAGCTCATATATAAGAAAATTGTATTTTCTTTTTAAATAAGTAGAAAGCAGGGGTTTTAATATGAATATCGATACACACAAAAGAAAAACGAATTTATACGAGTATAGAAGATATATATATATATATATATATATATATATATATATATAGTTTTATATCGTCATTTTCTTTCTTTATTGATTTCTATATAAAGCTCCAAAACAATTTGCTGAGCTTTGCATTATCCTGATAAGTCTCCTTGGGAAGAATCGATCTTATTCCCCTCCTTTTAACTGCCATATATATATATATATATATATATATATATGTGTGTGTGTAGATCTCCTTTATCAAATAGCATGCCAAGATGCATATGTGATCCCAATTGTCCACTGATAGACTGTCTGGCACCTGAAACCAACATGTTGTCTAACACAAACACGGTCTAGTGAAACATGCTAGAAGTATTCGTGCCCAGCTGCCGATGCTACTTAAAATTAACCCTTTGGGAAGTCCGAAGGAGGTTAGTAGGTGTTGCATCTATTTCGTGGATGACCTGCACACCACCGCCACCTTTGTTGCAACATCCTTTCTGCCAAAGCATTCGTTCTGATTGTAACACAAGCAACAACTACAGTTTTTTTTTTTTTTTATCTAGGTTAGACTCCTTTAAATTCAATGTGGTCAGCTATGCATATAAACAGGATTATCTTGTGAAAGTGACACTTTTGCACGCATGCACGACAGAGAAGCTGCAGATGCACAAAAGTGCTTTGAAGACATTGTGACGGAAATGCTTAAGATGATTTTGTGAATTATAAAAGAAAAGTTGTTTTCCAGAAGTTATTAAAAGAAGTAAAGTCGGCGATTGTGCAGTATAGTGAACAAGAAAAATAGATATGAACAAAATAACAAAAGCAGCACAACAACTGTCACAAAAACAAAATCTAAGTAAATTTTCTACTTATTTAATTTTCACGCGTTTTTATTAATTGCAAGATTTCTTATCGATGCATTTGTTATTATTACTTTTACTTAGCCTCTCAAGTGTTCTTTCTATAATGGTGGACAATTTTGTTGGGATCAAGTTACGAACTTCAGACTGAAAAATGGTGGAGGGGGGGGGGAAAGTGGGAAATAGTGAAACTGTAAGCCTAAGTCCGAGGGTGGTTGTCAATCAATTAAGAGTAAACTTATGATTAAATTTATTGAACTCGAGCACGAATCTACCGAGATGTTAAGGTTCTTCTCTAATAAAAAGAATTTCGACTGGACCAGATGAGCAATAGGCAGAACGACAAATGGATCGGCAAAGACGGTTTTGAAACGCACAAAGTTTCCTCTTCCATTATGCTCCTTGGCGTCATCTCCAGCAAGGTTGACGTCATGCTTCCATTCTTCTTTTAAAGGAGTCTGAGAGTCACCACTGCGATAGGTGTGCCAGAAACTTTGTGAAAAAATATTGAATAATTCGACCCCCCTGTCTTTCCAAGCTTATAACTACTCGAAAAATGTAATTCAAACCATAATTTTTTTTTCAATTAAAGGAGCAAGGACCAATGTTTCATTTAAAAAAAAAAAAAAAAAACAACAGCGTGATTTAAACAAACAAAAAAAAACAAAAACAAACAAGCAACGTGTTTAAAAAAAAAAAGGTTTTAAACTTCGGACTTTATAGGTAATTTCTAAAAAAACCACTACTTTTTTTTGCTTTAAATTTGAATATATTATTTATTGATCTTTTCTCTTCAATTTGTGATATATAAAACTTTGGTGAGTAAATTAATTATTTACTTTTTAATAGACATTTGAAAATGGGGGGGGGGCGTGAATTAAAAAAAAAAAAACGTTTGTCTAAAATATTATATTCGGTTTATTAGAAAGAGCATAAAATTTCACACTGACCCTGAAAATATCGTAAAAATAGAATCAATAGAAAAACTTTGATAGATTTTTAAAGTTTAAAAATTGAAAAATACTGAACTCGTAAAATTCAATTAATTTCATTACTGTTTAAAAAAAAATAAAAAAGTAATATTTCTATTACTTTTTATACAAATTTAATAGTTTATTTTGGAAGTATAATTCATAAAGAAAATAAACAACCCACTTTTAAAAGAGAAATTACGAGTTTATTTTATATTTTATTCGCAGTTTCGTGTTAGGGGCGTCAAAAATTCCTACAAAAATTCTGACACACCTACTGCGATCTACCAAAAGGTGCTGAGGAGCGTGATGAAGCCCTTGATGGATGAAATCGCTACCAGACGCCCTATGTCTTCCAGCAGGACTTAGCAGCTGCACACAGACCTCGACAGTCCAATGTTCTTTACCACTGGTCACCAAACTTGTGACACCATTCTCACTCAGCTGCAATCTATTTAACTATTTCTTCTGGGGAATGATGGAGACAAAGATCGACTATATGAAGGCTAACATCGTAGAGACGTTCGCCACTATCGACAAGGACATTGTCGCCAACGCCTGCGACTTATTTCGCACTCGCCTTTAAATAGGTGGAAAATACTGTAGTATTTTATCTGAACTGTTGCTAAATATACTGGCGGGTCCCTGCACATGTGCAAATTTTGTTTTTATTTCTTATTTTATTTTTCCTCAAGTATCGGATTTTGCTACAACACCCTGTAAACGTTCAGCATGTCATAATCTGAAGAAAAAAAAAGAAGAAAAGTACAATCTTTGAATAACAGCATATCGTCTTTCAGATAAAAGTTATATGGGTCGGTAAACTACGTGACTACCTTATAAACCTTAAACAGAAGTTTTCTTTTAAACCTTAACACAAAAGAGACGGTGGACTGTAAAACTGCTGAGTCGTTTTTGTTAATAAATGGTAAATAAAAATGGCCAAGGTTTTTGATGAGACACCAATTTCCGCGTCTCGATGGTGGTGGTGGTGTGGGGAATAGTGACACGTAAACAGTCGACGCGAACGCTACCCGACGTGGGTGGAGTCACGGGAGTGAGGATGAGAATATTGCTGACTTCAATATTCTTCCTCTCTCTCTCCTGAGAACCAGACACATTGGCATGCATCTGTTGATTAGATGTGAGGGGGGGGAGGCTTACTGTTATTACCACGTGACCACCCTCCCGCCCCTTCTTTGCTTCTCTGTCCTCAAAATAGATGGGGGGGGGGGGGGAGCAGGCGAGAGGAAAAGATAAAAATACAACTATGCGGTGACTTGCACACGTAGACTTGCAACAGCTGATCTTTTTAAATGAAGAGTGTGTAAGCTGCTTCATTGTTCCAATATATTAAAACAATGAAGTAGTCCGTGGAGGGGGGGGATAAATGCTTCACCAGTGTTCGAACTAATAGATAAAATAACGTCTTAATTTGCTAAGTTAAAAGGTGCTAGTGCACTTACTGATCCGCGCTATTTTTAAATCGTATTTCCAAGTTTAATTAAAGTTTTATGGGTTTTTTTTTATCCAATTGTAAGGTTAAAGTATAGAATAGTTATAAAACACCCTCCCCATGGTAAGAACGGCTTTTTAAATAATAACGTTATTATTTAAGCACGGATCAATAAGTAGTGCACTAGTACTAGTTAAAAGGAAAAAAAAAAAAATTAGAAAAAAATGTCTCAAACTGTAGTGTGATCGATTCGAAGCATACTTTTTTGACGAAGAGTATATATACCCTTGTATATTATCTTTATATATATAAAAGTGAAAATGTATGTATGTATGTATGTATGTACGCTTTTCCTCGATGTCCACAAAAGGCTTCTTTCAGAGAAGCGCTCGCTCGCTTCACAACTTCTTAAAACTTTTTATATCATCTATAAATTGTAATATCTCACACTTAACCACGGAGCTCGCCTGTCTATTTAATTTTATTGACTTTCAAACGTTAATTATTCCACATTTCCCACATCAGCACGCGTTACATTCGGTTTTCGGTATAAACAAAAAGCGAAACTCGACTCTAATTACTGGCGAAAGCTTTTGACCGACGGAACAAAACTTCACAAACTTGGTATCATATGAAAGCCCCACCCTCTGGACGACAAATATCGAAAAATTAGCCCAAAAGGACCATCAGAAGTGCGTCAACTGATCGATTTTCTGCAGGGGCGGGGCCAAAAAAGTGACATTTTAATGTTAAGCATTACATATTTTTAAATCGATTTATAACTGCCCCAAAAAATACGGGCGCCAACTCTTCTACATAAAGTATACACGGGGCCGTTTATTTTGGGTCAACTTGTATTTAAAACCCACTGAGTCATGTCACATGATCTTGACGTCAGCAAGCTCTAATGGCAGTCTGAATTTAAAAAAGCATGTTGTTATTGGTAGAAAAAAATGTAACCCTTCTTACACAAGCTAAACTATGAACTTCTATGCTATGGCAACGTTACCAAAACACATTCAAAATAGTTAGATACGATAGTTAAACGAAAAATAACAAGCAAAAAATGTGAAGTAAAAAAAAAATATGCTTACAAAAAATATTAACAATCGAAGTTTGTACAAAAAAAAACAGCCAGACGCCATTTTCTTTTTTAGTAACAGTAAGGAAGACGAAGTGAGAGAGAGAGAGAGAGAGAGAGAGAGAGACACACACACACAAACAGAGAGAGAGAGATAGAAAGAAAAACGTTAACTTTTTCACACCGAAATCGACAATTTTCGACAGGGGGGGGGGTCAACAACGCATGCGTCAGATGAAGTGACCTGATTTACTTTAAATAGTTGAAAAACCGAACAAATTTTATATACGGCGCTTTAGATCAGGTAGTTAAGGCCTTGGTTCATTATTTAAACGTTTTGGGTTCGAATCGTGGTGTGAGATGTTTTTTTTTTTTTTTTTCGATTTTTTAAATTTAAATATTGAATCCTGTATTATTTAAGCCATTTTTCACGTAACGTTCGCTTTCCTGTTTTTTTTTTTTTTTTTTTTTTTTTTTTTTTTTTTTTTTTACTTTGTTTATTCTTAGCGACACCCAAAAACACCCGGGTACCCACCTGTTTGTTTTTTTTTTACTTCGCTTATTCTTAGCGACACCCAAAAACACCCGGGTACCCACCGATTTTTTAAATTTTAATATCGAAACAGGCTTATTTAAGCCATTTTTCACGTGTTCGTTTCTGTTATCATCGTTAGTTTGCCTTAGTTTTTTTAGGTTTTTTTTTTCGATGTTTTGATTACCCCCCCCCCGCTTAATTAAACGTTGTTTTCTTTTCTTACTTCACTTATAACAATGCTTACATCGTTATCGTCGTCGTCGTAATGCTCGACGACTTTCAAACATCTTTCACTTATTCGCTTATAACAATGCTTCATTCTGGCTGGTCGATTTTATTTTCAAACTTCGCCTCAGGGCTTCCGCTTCGATCCTACCCCCCCCGGTTTCTTTTTTATTTAACACCACACACACCTACAAACACCCGGGCAACGCCGGGTACCCCTCGCTAGTATATCTATAAAAGTGAGAATGTGTGTGTGTGTGTGTGAGAAATCGTGATCTTGCACAAGGCCAAGCCAACCACCTTTTTTATTTGCCAGAAAATGGTCAACTATAAGAAATTACTTAAAAGCTAAAATGATTATAAATAATAATCCCCCCCTCTCTCTCTCATATAAAGTAAGAATATGTGTGTGTGTGTGTGTGTGTGCGAGGACACTTCTCAACCTATATACTCAACGAATTTTTGATCTACAGACTTGAAATTAAGTATATGGGGTATTCAGACGTGTGGAAATCTTTTTAATCATTTTTTTCATCCAGAAAAAACGGCTGCCAAGAGATCGAAATTGCAAAATTTGTACATGGAGGTCATCTGATTTTTCTGTTTGTCAACTGTTTTACAAATGCGCATGCGTGAATCGTTCACATGACAGATTACTTATGTTAAGAATAGGTAGGTTTGAAAGTACTTCTTAAAGGTCGCGTCAAGCTGACCTAATGGCTATCGTACTTGACTCACTGTCTTTAGGTTTTGGTTTCGATCTCAACTCGGGTATTTTTTTTTTAACTTAAAAGAAGTGAAAAAACATGATACTCGCATGCACATGTCTATTACTTTCCGTTTTTTTTTGTTTTTTTTACTACATTTATTTTTATTTTTTTTACTTCATTTTTTTTTTTTTAAAGGAATTTAACGTTACGTTTACTACCTACAGTATTTCTATTTATAATAAATAAAATTTTTGCATTAATGAAAATATAATATTTATGCATAATTTACAAACAGACTGCCTGTTAGTACACACACACACACGTTATCCAAACAAGGCATATTGCCACTTTGTCATAAGCTTCTACTACTTAGGACCAAATTTACAGAGATGCTATGTAGGGAGTTGGGCAGCGAGATATCCGTTTATACTTTAGTTCAAAAATAGTAGCCCCTTATGACAAACTGGCACTGTGTCTTGTTTGGGGTGAAATAACAGTGTGAACTATGCCGTTCGCCATTTGTTCAAGATAATAAAAGTATAAAAAAGAAAAAAAAAAGGAGAAAAACAAACAAACGTATTAATCGTTATGAAAAGTAGAAAGGAAACAAAGAAAATGGTATGTCAGATACCTCCTCCCCCTTCCTATTCATTGTGACACTGTGAACTTGCTAACTTTTATGTGACAGAACGGAGATATATTGCTCTTGATTATATTGTGGAAAATTATTAGTTGTATTCATAAAAAGGCTAGAATTTTGAACTGTCTAAATTTATATTTCTTTGAAGTTGCCTGATAGCTTTTAACCTACTCGACCTTTTAAGCATTGATGACCCTTTTGAAAAAGGTCCTTGGTACTCATGAGCCAGACAATTGGTTGCCTAACAGTTTCAATATTTGTCTATACGTGTGCACAAACATAGATATATGAGCACACTGGTGTTCGTTTTTATTAACTCTGCTAAGATATATAAAGAATGTATATTGTAGATAAAGGGGCAGACATATAACCTATATCTCCACCCCCTACGGATAAATTGGTTCATTAATATTAAGTGACACACTAGGTGTATCAGAATTTTTTGGGAATTTTTGACACCCTTAACACGAAACTGCTAATAAAATATTTAAAAAAAACTCTAATTTCTCTTATAAAAGTGGGTTGTTTATTTTCTTTATAGAATATACTTCCAAAATAAACTATTAAAGTTGTTTAAAAAAATAATAGAAATATCATTTTTTTATTTTTTAAAAAACAGTGTTTACAAAGTGCCGGCGCGCCTTCATGCAGCCATTTTTTTTTTTTTTTTTTTTTTTTTTTACGTAATGAAATCAATTGAATTTTATGACTTAATTTTTTTTTTTCAATTTTTAAACTTTAAAAATCTATAAAAAATTTTCTATTGGTTAAATTTTTACGATATTTTCAGGGTCAATGTGAAATTTTATGCTCTTTCCAATAAACCGAATATAATATTTTAGACAAACTCTGTTTTTGTTAATTCACCCCCTCCATTTTGAAATATCTATTAAAATTTTAATAACTAATTTACTCAAAGTTTTATATATCACAAAATGAAGAGAAAAGATCAATAAATAAGATATTGTAAATTAAAACAAAAAAAGAAGTGTTTTTTGGAAATTTACCTGTAAAGTCCAAAGTGTAAAACCCTTTTTTTTTTCTTTTCTTTTTTTAATTGGAAGCCTATGTTCTGCTTATATTGTCCAGTAACTATTGGATGCTGACAATTTTTTCTATTTCATTCAATGTTTTCTTTTTTTAGAGATTAAAAAAAAAATTCACTCGATAAAGAAGAATTAAAATATAATAAATCAAAAATTTATGTATTTCTTTGAGAAAAGAAAAAATTCCTCGACTATTTTTTTTTTTTTTTTTTAAGGCAAAAAGTTATAAGTAAAATTTGACTATTTTTAAACTATGGGAACACATATTTCTTCACGCACAAGGCTAGACGGCTAACGCGAACGTGTGGTTTTTACTGCCTTCTGTCCATCCGTAGTTCTAAGCAAGAACAAACCAGTACTTCCGGTTTTTTGATTAGAACGTAAAAATGTATGCGTAATGGCGCCTTTTTCAAATAGTCATTTAAAAAATTCTTTTATTTAAAAAAATAAATGGAATTTAAAATATAAATATGGATAAATTCTGAACAATGAAGAATGGAATTACACATTCAATAGTATTTTTTGGAATTTATATCGATTTTTTTTTATAATCGAAGTAAGTAAAATTTTGTTGATTTTCTTCAAATCTTTTTTTAAAGAAAACCGATTTAAAAAAAAAACAAATATTGCATAATTTGCTATTAAACCTGTTATTTTTTTAAAATTTGGTCTTTGCTCCTTTAATTGAAAAATAAAAATTAGGATGTGAATTACATTTTTCAAGTAGTTATAAGCTTGTAAAGATAGGAGGTCGAATTATTCAAATTTTTTTTCACGCATTCTTAATATTGGTTTCTGACACTGCTAGTGACACACACACACACACGCGCGCGCGGGAGGGGCAAACAGAGGAGAATCTTGTATAAGTTGTCTACATTTTTGATGAGTTAGACTCTTGTTTAGTTAATCATTAATTGCAAGTAAACCTTTTAGAAAAGTGGGCAAAAGTTACTGCTCTTTGACTCAAAATTTATGCCTAATTGATGGTTCCATATGATTAAATTTGTGCTCATTTTTGTATTCAATACAAATCCCTATTAATTCCTAAATGTACATCAAATGGATACCATAATGCTTAGTTCGCTTCACCTTATAATAAAGGTCCATACAAAATTTCAGTCAGATCAGCTTGGTAGTTTCTGAGAAAATGTGCAGTGAACAGGACAGAAATATAGATATTGTACGTTTTTATTCTAGGTGTTACTTACATACTTCTCTTTTCTTTGTGAACACGTTCTCTCTTAATAATTTCCCACTTTTTGTTAGACGATTTTCCAGTTGTCATTAATGTTGCTCATATGTTAATGTGGTGCTATTTTTATTTCCATCTATATATATAAAAGCGAAAATGTATGTTTGTATGTGTGTTCGCCTTTTCTGTATGTCTACAACAGGCTTTTTTCAAAGAAGCGGTCGGTCGGTTCACAACTTTTTAAAACTTTTTATATCACATATAAATCGTAATATCTCAGAGTTAACAACGAAGCTCGCCTGTTTAATTTGCTCGACTTCGGGAAGATAAATATTCAACATTTGTCGCTTGCCGCATGTGGGTTAGTCTTTTTCCTATAACATCTTGAGAAAATAAAAATAAAAAAAAGCGTTCCCACAGTAAATGAAATACTATCCTGCAGTCAAACTTGACCTCATTAACTCATTAAAACGTGCACCTGCCAAATCCAAGTAATTAAATAAATTCAAACGTGTTTCCATTAGCATCTCGCAGTGGCCCAATGGTTAAAACCGTCGCACTCTTTTTTTTTCACACTTTAATTTACAACTTTGCCTCAATGGTTCGGGTTCGATCCTCGTACTTACCTACCAAAACATTTTTTTATTTTATTTTAACCCGCCCCCCCCCCGGAGTTTTCGCACACACCTCCAAACACCCAGGCAATGCCGGGTACCCCTCGCTAGTATATATAAAGCGAAAATGTGTGTTTGCATGTCTCGCAGAAACTTTCGACACGGTTCACAGATTTTCACGAGATTGGTATCATTTTAAAACTCGATCCTTCGCCCGACAAATATCGAAAAATTGGCCAAAAACGTTAATTCCTTCACTCTGAGATTAGTAGTTTTCTACAGGGGGGGAGGGGTTAGCAAAAACCGTCCTCTCATGACGAGTCATCTTCTACGACGTCGTAACCTGATTTACTTTAAATATTTGAAAAAGCGACACAATTTCGTGGACGTCGTGTTAGCTCAGTTGATTAGAGCGCGGCCTCATTATCTAAAGGTTTTGGGTTCGAATCGTGGTGTGAGATGTCTTTTTATTCAATTTTTAAATTTTAATATTGAAACAGGGTTATTTAAGCCATTTTTCACGTTTTTTGTTTTTTTTTGTTATTTATTTTTCAGATTTTTTAAAGAAGTTTTAACGTTCATTTTTCTGTTTTGTTTTTTTTTTTTTGGTTTTTTAGTTTAGTTTTTTTTACTTTGCTTATTCTTACACTTTAACACCCCCCACACCCGCCCAAGCACTCACACCTCCAAACACTCGGGTAACGCCGGGTATGCCCACACTAGACTATATATATAAAAACGAAAATGTGTGTGTGTATGTATGTATGTATGTATGTGTGTTTGTGTGTCTGCTAAAAACTTTCGACAGACAGAACAAAAATTAACAAACTTGGTATCATATTGAAGCTCCATCCTTCACCCGAAAAATATCGAAAAATTGGCCAAAAACGTTCATTTTTTTCACCCTGAAATCGACAATTTTCTACAGGAGGGGGGGGTCAACAAAAACCGTCCTCTCATGACGACGACCGGTTCTACGCATGCGTCAGATGACGTCATGACCTGATTTAGTTTAAATAATTGAAGAACTGAGAGAATTTCATGTACGTTGTGTTAGCTCAGTTGGTTAGAGCGTTGGTTCATTATCTAAACGTTTTGGGTTCAAATCGTGGTGTGAGATGTCTTCTTTTTTTTTTTCGATTTTTTAAATTTAAATATTGAACCAGTGTTATTTAAGCCATTTTTCACATAATGTTCGTTTTTCTGTTTTTTTTTTTTTACTTCGCTTATTCTTAGGTTTTCACCCGGGTACCCACCGATTTTTTAAATTTTAATATCAAAACAGGCTTATTTGAGCCATTTTTCACATGTTTTTTTTTTTGTTTTAATGTTCGTTTTTCTGTTTTCCTTTTTGTTTTTTCGATTTTTACATTTAACATCGTTCGTTTGCCTTACATTAGTTTTTTTTTGTGTTTTTTTATGTTTTGATTACCCCCCCCCCCCCGCTTTATTTTTCAGATAAGTTTTAACGTTTGTTTTTCTGTTTTCTTTTTTACTTCACTTATTCTTAGGTTTTCATTAACAACCACACACACACCGCCAAATACTCGGGCAACGCCGGGTACCCCCCGCTAGTCTATATATATATAAAAGGCAAAATGTGTGTGATCATTTTATGTATGTGTCGCAAAGGCTTTTTTTGCCACCATTCTTGAGAGGCTTACTATGTCTTAAAACTTTTTATATACCGTCTAAATCATAATATTGAGGATTTGCGAACGCACTTGCGTCTAGATTCATTTACATCGACTTTTATAATAATCACGCTATTTCGTTGTGTCGCCTGTTTGTTCAACTTTTAAGTATAAATAAAGTGAAACTAATTGAAAAGTTGTCTGTTCTCGGCTTTCACGTCAGAACGTCCAGAAAGCAATCAGCTTTTGATCAATGTGGAGTTTCTCCTTATATCAGACAATTGCTATTCAATTTGGACAATCCCCTTTAAATGGGGAGCTGGTCCCCCCCCCACCATTATCTTGGGGAAGCGAAAACTGCCCCGCATTGAAACAAAGTAAACAAACCCCAAAAAGCTGTCCCTCAGTAAATAAAATACTGCCACGTCATCGTAACGCTCCTTTGATGACCTCATTAAGCAGCTACCTGTCAATCAAACCTATTTGACTCACTTTATAACCCTCACCAATTTCTCTCACTCGTGGCCGAGACGGTTAAGTAGTTGGCTTTCGTTTCCACCTCCGCATCAGGGCTTCAGGGTTCAATCCTACTAAAACCTTTTTTTTTTTAACAGACACACCCCCAAACACCCGGGTAACGCCGGGTACCCCCCTAGTCTATATATATAAAAGCAAAAATGTGTATGTATGTATGTATGTGTGCTTGTATGTCTCGCAAAACTTTCGACAGAGGCGACGGATTTTCACAAGATAGGTATCATTTTCAAGCTCGTACCTTCGGCCAACAAATATAAAAAAATTGGCCAAAAACATTAATTTCTTCACCCTCAACCAGACCCTTTTCTACCATGAGGGGGTGGAAAAAAATTATATCTTCATAACAAGATGGCTTCTACGCATGGGCAAATGACGTCAGAACTTGAATTAGTTTAGATATTAAAAAAAACGACCCATTTTTGCGAACATCCTCTTAGCTTAGTTGATTAGAGTGTGGCATCATTATCTAAAGGTTGTAAGTTCAAATCGTGATGTGAGGTGTCTTTTTTTTTTCTTTTTTTTTTTTCGATTTTTAAAGTTTTAATATTGAAACAGGGTTATTTATGCCATTTTTTTGTCCGTTTTTTTTATTTTTTATTTTTCCATCAAGTTCGCTGATTTTTTTTTGTTTTTATTTTTCAGATTTTTTTAAAGAAGTTTTAACGTTCGTTTTTCTGTCCCCCCCCCATCACATTCGCATTTTCTTTTTTTGGTTTTGTTTTTACGATTTTAATAAATTTTAACATTGTTCGTTTGTCTTACATTCGTTTTTTTTTTTTATCGATTTTTTAACATTTAAAAAAAAAATTTTTTATTTTTCGATTTTTTAACATTTTTTTTTTTCGATTTTTTAACATTGTTTTTTTTTTTCATAATATTTAAACAGGGTTATTACTTCGCTTATTCTTTTGTTTTGATTTACTCCCCCCCCCCCGAGCACACACACCTCTAAACACCCAGCAACACCGGGTACCCCCGCTAGTCTCTATATATAAAAGGCAAAATGTGTGTTTGTTTGTATGTCTCACAAAGACTTTCCACGCAGACGACGGATTTTCGCCAGATCAGTATCATTTTGAAGCTCGAACCTTCGAACGACAAATATAAAAAAATTGGCTAAAAATATTAATTCCTTCACCCTCAACGGGTTACTTTTCTACAGGGAGAAGTAGCTAAAAAATCGTTCCTTCATTTTCCTTTTCTACTACTACGACTATGGCGTGATGTTTGACCTAGAAAACGTTGACGTTAGTTTAACCACCTGCTGCTTTTTTAAATGGGCATCCAGGCTGACTCTTCGGACAACAAATATTGAAAAATTGGCTAAAAACATTAATTCCTTCACCCTCAGTTGGGCACTTTTCTACAGGAGGGGGTCACTTTTTTCGCTGATATTTTCGAAAGTCATGCCCTCTTTTCGATTGACTAGCCTTAATTTAAACCTTCGCCAATTCCAGTTTGGCGACGGGCGTACCAGCAAAGACATTGCTTTTTTTCACATTATTTTCCTCCTTTGCAGTATGGGTTCAAGCCTGCCTGCCTCCTTCCACATCTTTTTTTTGCTCAACACACACTTCCAAACACCCGGACAATGCCAGGCACCCAGGCTAGTCTCTCTCTCTCTCTCTCTCTCTCTATGTATGTATGTATATATATATATATAAGGCAAAACAGGCGCACAAGTTTTTGTATGTCCAAAGACTTTTTTCGCCGGGCTTCTCGACGAGGGGGGGTACTATCGCTTCTTATATACTGTGTAGATCATAATATGTACGAATTGCAAATGGGCGTCGCAGCTTGATTTATTTATGTCGAGTTTTACAAAATTATTGCTGGATCGGCTTCTCACGTATTGATTTGGCTTTTTCGTATAAAAACGAAACTGATGTGAAACTAAGGAGCAGTTCTCAGCTGCAGCCGGGAATGTCCCAAAAGTAATAGACGTTTACTCAATGTCGGTTTTCACCGTCATATCAGACAATTGCTTTCATTTGAACACACCCCTAATAAAGGGGGGAGCTGGTTTTCCCCAACACGTTGGGGAAACAAAACCAGACAAATTTGGTAAAAAAACAAACTCAAAAGAACTATCTTGCAGTGAAAATTAAGTGCGGAATTGAATTCGGCAAGCACCTGCCACTTGTGTGTTTATGAACGTTTCATTCACTGTGGCGTAATGTTTGATCCCATTAAACACGTACCTGTCACATCACTTTTTAATGATTTTATTTCACACATTCTCAGTTCTCTGACGTCGTAGCGGGTAAGTCATCTGTCTATTAACCTCAAGGGTTCGGGTTCAAGCCTACCTACCTACCTACCAAAACTTTTTTTTTTCTTTTACACCACCAAACACCCGGGCAACGGCGGGTACCTCTACTAGTATAGATGTGAAAAGCAAAATGTGTGTGCGTGTATGTTAGTATGTCTACCAAAAACTTCCGACAGGCATGTTGGAATGTGACCAAACCGGTATTGTTTTCAAGCTTGGTTCTTCAGATGACAAATATCGAAAAATTGGCCAAAAACATTTTCTCCCTCAACTGGGCAGTTTTCTACAAGGAGGGTCGGTTTTTGTGTCGCTTTCACAAACACAACAAAGTTCTTGTTTCATGTTTTCAATATTATATCTATAAAAGTGAAAATGTCTCTGTGTGTGTCCGTGTGTGTACATTTCCCTTACAAATAACTCTGTCAATTTTCAATCTAGAAACTCGATATTTGACATAAGGGTTATTGAGATTTGGGAAAATCTTTTTAATCAGTTTTCGGCCAGAAATTTAGCTGTCAAGGGGTCAAAGTTCAACCATTTGACCTTTGAAAACTCTACCAAACTCCTCTGCCGATTTTGGATCTAAACACTGAAATTTTAATTGTAGTTTACTTGGACATGGATCAAACTTTTTAATTTGATACTCAAAAAATAAATGTTATGGGGTCAAAATTGGGGTTAAAATTTAGAAAAAATTGACCTCTGTGGTCTCTATCAAATTACTTAACCAATTTCTCGTCTAAACATTTGAAATTTTACATAAAGAGTATTCAGTGATAGGGCAAGCTTTTTAATTGGTATGGATCGAAAATTTGAGCTGCCAAGGGGTCAAAATTAAAAAGATTTGACCTTTGTGATGTCTAGAAAACTGCTCAGCCAATTTTGGGTCTAAACATTTTAAATTTATACATAACAGGTATTCAGACAAGCGGCAAGCATTTTAATCAGTTTTGGGGCGAAAATTTGGCTGCCAAAGTTGAAAGGATTAACCTTTGTAGATTCTACCAAATTTCTCTGCCAATTTTGGGTCTAAACACTTGAAATTTTAGATGCAAGTAATTTGGACATGGGTAAAACTGTTTATTTTGATTTGAAACCAAAATAATAAATGTTAAGGGGTAAAAATTTAAAAAAATATTTACCTCTATGGTCTCTACGAAATTACTCAGATAATTTTTGGTCTTAACATTCGAAATCTTACATAAAGTGTATTCACACGTAGGGAAAGTTATGAACAGTACATAGGGTTCGAACAAAGCTGGGATGAACTCCTAGTTCTTCATAATTACAGAAACTTGAGTTTTGATAAAATGTTACATTTTCGCACGATTGATATTTATTGGATAGATTTCTATCATTATTTTGTTTAATTTTTGATTTTTGAGCAATTGTCTAGCCTCAGCTATAGCTCTAATGAGACTACTGTTAAGTTTTTCATTTTAACTCTCTAAAAACACTTTCAAATAAGTTAAAACTCCAAAAAGTTATCCATGTAGGTAGAAGAGTAAGTAAGCTTGCCTTTGGTAACATTTATTTGTGTTTTTAATCTTTTCACTCCTTTTTTTATTCTGTTGGCTATTCTGAAAAATCATAAAAAGGTAAATAAAAAAAATAAATTTTAAAAATCCGGTTATCATAAAAATGCAATAATCGAATACCTCAACACATCCTGTAAACACTATTATACACTGCATTAACATTGACCCCCAATGAGTCACAAGTAATCGAGTATTTTATCTTTAAATTTCTTAGTTGAAATATCTTTGTTAAAAGCATTCAAAATCTTGCCGATTCTCTCTCTTTTCTGATCTAGAACAGATAGTGTGACTGGACGGTGGTGGTGGTGGTGGGGGGGGGTGACTTGTTATTGTTTCATACTTCTAAAACCAAAATTCTCTCCTTGCACAATTAATGCTCGAATCTTTGTTTTGCTCCAAATGAATAGTTTTCTATTTGAGGAAGGCCCTTGTTTAGATTAGCTCTGAATATTGACTTTCACTCCGTATCGCAAAAGAAAAGTCTTAAATCTAATCTGTTGTTGATTTTGCTGGAAAATGGTTAGATCATTCTATCGCACCAGAAAGTACATGATTTCTGACACAATTCTCTAGATGTATAAGAGTGAGATTCCTTCTTAAATTTGAATGCTATTGCCATATCTGGGAAGGTGCTGTTCAAAGCACTATTTCTTACCTTCACAAAGTATGAAATTGACTTTACAATCTAGTGGGTAGAGTGATCTGTTCTGTTCTGCAAATGATTTCTTACAGAATAGGTTTGCTAGTCTTTTTATTGTCTATCGTTATTTCCATGAAAAGTGCTCGTCTGAGCTCCATTCTCTGGGTCCTTCTTTTACAGCAAAAACTTGTCTTCCCACCACCACTGCAAAAAAAAGAAAAAAACTTACCTTTCTTTTTCAGAGTGTCTAACATTAAATGGAATTTCTATGAACGATTTCTTTACAAGAATTTTCCTTTTTTTGGAACTGCTTCATTGCACACTACAACATGGTCGTCTTCATATTCAATGTAAACAAATCCTTGTCATAAAACATCCTCATAAGTAATAAAAATTTTTTCATTTCATTCATCAGCCTCTTGTAATATTTTTCATATTTCAACTGAAAATCTATCCAAAGAGATAAAGATGAACACTAAAGTCAGAATCTACCAGGCCTTCGTCCACACCATTCTTCTTTATGGCCTATGCCGCATTATATGTCCACTGACAACAGCTTATCTCCAACAGCATAGTTTGTGCTCACAGCAAGATCCACTCCTTCCAAAAATATCTTCTTGCTAGATGTCTTCGTTGGTTCGTCCACACCCTTCATTAACACCTAGGTGACTCTATCCGTAAAGTCATCGACTTAACACCACCAACAGGTTGGAAGAAATATTGCAGTCGCCAACTGAAAACCTGGCTTAGGACAGTGAAACCGAATGCTGAACTGATTCTGGGCCCTCACTTTTATGGGGTCCGTTGCTGGAACCAGGAATGGCTTGCACTCGTAACGGAAGAGGCCTTGGATTACCGTGCCTGGTTAGCCAGTAATGAACTTCTTGGATAGAACTGGCTCAGAGTGAATGTCACAACCATAATCATGAATAATCTAACCATCTCATTAACTTAAACCCTTATCCTTAATTGACTTTTTTTAGTTTTGATAAGTGTTAGTGCATAAGTAAAAAAAAAAAAAAATAAATAAAAAATAAAAAAGTGTTATGGCCTTATTAATACTACTATTACTAAGTATTTTGTTTTTCAATAAATATTAATGTTTCAGAAAATCGCACAGTCAAATTTTATTAATATTTCCATGGAAAATGCTCGACTTCAAAAACTTTTGCATCAACAATCTGTTTTCCTACCACAACTGTAAAAAAAAAAAAAAAAAAAATTTGCCTTTTTCCTGTGTGCTTAACATCAAATGACATGTCTGCGAACAGTTTCTTTCCAAGAACTTCCCATCCATGGAACACATTATCACATGACTGCTTCCCTACAATATGGTCATCCTCACATCCAATCTCAAATATTTGTCGTAAACTGTCCTCAAATTTGATTAATGCCATACCATTTTAAATCCTCTCATAATATTCTTCATCATTTTACTGACAAACCGTCCATCTTATTAACCTTATTCTTGAGTGGCTTTCAGCCTTGATAAATGGTTACTCTGTTTGGTTAAAAGACTGCATAGTCAAACTTTATTAAAATTAGTGTTGTATTATGACAATAGACCAAACTATGTGTGAAAATGTGGGTCAGGTTTGATTAACGAGGTTTAAAGTTTTTTTTTCTTTTTGTTGGAATATTCTATGAATGATCTGCATTTGTGTACAGTGTGTGAACCTCGTTTATTTAGTAAAACTGAAGACAAGAAATCTGGGGCATCCGTAGAATACATACATTTTTCTTGCTCTGTGCCATACTGACCTCTATAAATTTAATCACATGCACATCATTTGGTATGTACAAGCGCATGCGTGTGTGTATACATCAATGTTTTATGTTGGTTCCTCTGTAATTAAATGACTATTTCCTCATTGGTTTTGCTTTTCTAATGCCTACTGACCTAAAATAAACCCACGCTCTGCTCTTTAAGACTTCCAAATATTGGAGTATTGATTTATTACTTAGTCAACACTTTAAAAGTATGGCATATCATTTTCAGTAGCTCTTCATAAAACTGCTTGGCAATAAGAAAAAAACTTTTGTGGCATTACATCAAACAAACTATGTAAAAATAAAATTGTGTTTGTGTGTGTGTGTATATATATATATATATATATATATATAAATATACACACACACACACACACAAACACAATTTTATTTTTACATAGTTTGTTTGATGTAATGCCACAAAAGTTTTTTTCTTATTGCCAAGCAGTTTTAAATATTAACTGTAGCGTCTCTAAATCAAAATACGCTAACGGAAACAATTTACTGCACGAGCGTCGCCCTTTTAAAATTCATCATTCAATAAAATAAAAAGCTATAGCAAACATCTAAATGACTACTTTAAATACAGTTCCTGATTTCAAAAAAAGAAAAACCAAAAGGTAATTATATATCTATATATTTTTAAATCAAATTTATTATGTAAATTCAAAAATATATATATTTTTTCTACTCATTTCTATCTCTAACCTATACAAATTTTCTTATTAATTTTCTTATAAATTTTATATCCAAACCTTTTACTTCAATTTTTCAGATTCATCTGCCTTACTTTTAATGCTAGGTTTATTTTCAATTCAATAGAAATCCTCCTAAATTTGCTGATGAGGAGACCGTGCTTACCAAAAAAACTATGTATAATTATTCTACGTGACTTCATGTATACCACAAATAAAAAGCACGGATTTCCGAAACGATCGTACAAATAATTGACTTTGTTGTTGTTCCTTCTTATGAAACTGATTTTTAATTTAATTAAATTTTGATTGTTAAATTTAAAAAATTTTAAAACTTTTAAATTATAAATCACATTACTTAATATATATATATATATATATATAAAAGCAAAAATTATTTATATTCAGCAACATTTCATCTTTATTGTTCAAAAACATTCTGAAGATGACTTTCTTGAAGAAAAATGTGTCACATGCTGGCATGTGGTGGACGCCTTTAAAAAATTGACTTCCAAACTCTGTTTTTATCTCTTCTTCCAATGTTTTGTTTGGCCTTCATCTCTAAACTGAATCTGCTACCTTAACTATTCGCATCCGTTTTTTTTTTTTTTCAATGTGGCCATACCATAAAAGTCTTCTGTTCTGTACATGCTATGCTATCCAGATTTAGTTTTCCTCTCAAGTAATTCAAACTAAGGCTATCTTTAAAGACTCTTGTCCATCGTATCATTTGTTTATCATTTCTCTCCATGCAACGCATGTCCTCAACCCTCACTGACCAAATTTTACTTCAGTTTACGCTGGTTAGTAATGGCAGAAGTTGCTTGAATGTAGTCCATCCACTCGTAATTTTTGCAATCCCTGTGCTCCAGGTAACAAAACTTCTTGACAACCATAATAACTTCATCTGAATATACTTTCTCCACATCTGAGTTCTCATCCATCTCCATTTCTTTTAGTTGTGCACACAAATTGATTATTCACTTTCAACCTATCAGTAATTCCACTGCACTTACTGAACATCAAATGCATACAGTTACCATAAAAGTATGAATTGCACTGGACTTCCTTTTCGCAATTTAGTGCTACCAGATTAGATTGTCTGAAGATACTGGCTTCCTGACCTAAAATGCACCAAATTTTGATGCTATGTTATAGTTTTATTTTTCTCTCTCTTTGCAAAACTTAATGTTTTGATCTTGTTAGAAAAATTGAAAATTTTGAAGAAAAAATAGTTTTCTCAAAATTCACACGCATTCCAATAATGACTCTTCAAAACTATTTATAAATGTTAAAAGTCATACATTTTGACAATTTTCATTCAGTCATGACAAACAATAAAGTTTAATGATTGTTTTATTAGTTACGAAAATTTCAGAATTTTTTGAAAAAAAAAAAAAAAATTCCTACCTGTCATCTTGTACGACACATTATGTTGATAAATAAACGTAATATGATTGAAAATTATTGAAAATTCTTTCTAATATTGCCATTACTCTTTTATATACTAACTTGTATCCAGTGTTTCCCATGAATTGCATTGATATAGCCTTCAAATTATATATTTGATATTGATATAATCTTCAAACACAACTCCTTTCACATGATGCACAATGCTTTAAGCAAATTACAACATCCTAAAAAAATTTATAAGTGTTAAAACGAAATGTTATTTTGTCTTATTTTCTTCTATTTATTTTAATTCAATCAATGTGTAACAAAATCTTTCTCAAAAGACGACAAACAAACAAAAAAACATGTATTCATTGTGGTTGACATTTTTTTATTTTTACATTTTTGATTCTGTCCTGAAATAGCGTTTGTCTGCCCCTACTATGCACCCCTCAAATCTCCCAACTGAAAACCAAAACAGTGGTTCCTTCGCAGTAATGCACAAGTGCCGTTTTCTGCACTCCAATCACATTTGATACAAATAAACTTCAACCTATGACTTATCCATTAAGTTTCATTCATGAATTTCTAATAGTTTGTCGGCTCACTCTACTAAGGTTTTCCAAGTTCTGTTGACTGAGTCATAGCACTCCTTATTCCGTTTAATTTTGAAGGTCTTAATAGATGTATTTCATGTTGTTTGGCATATATCATCAATGGCTGTGTAATAATGTGTAATTACCGAAATTACTTTCCGCGAGGTTTGAATATTAAGTGAAATAACTTAGCACGTTTATCATTAGTAACCTGTTGGCATGATGGAACTATTCATTGGAATTATGGGTATTTTATGGGTCCGTTTCAAGTGGTAGGAGGAGTTGATGAGTCTCCTTGTTCAAATCCGATTTTTCTCATTCCACTCCTATTCTTATAAATAACTAATAGAATATTCGTCTCAGGATAGGTAACATTAATTCCATGAAACATAAAAGTGGTGCAAAGCCACTTTGTCTCCTTATGAAGATCAAAATCATTGATATACATGCTACTAAACCTTATGTTTAGAATCCTTATTCAAATTTTGATCAAAATCCATTACATGATTTTATTTCTAGAAAATGTTTAAAATTTGAGACTTAAGCTTAAGGAAATATGAAATTTGAAATTTGTGGAATATCATTTACAGGATGGAACGATAAATTTGTCTCACTAAAGAAAACAACACTACAGCTTTATTTTAAAACCTTTATTGAAAAAAATCAATTTAGGTAATTTGATTATGTAGAGCTAACATATATTCAATGTAGCTGCCTTCAGCCTCAATCTCATCCTCAATATGGGTCCGGAACTGGGAGCATGCCTTTTCCACAAGTGCTGGTGGGAGAGCTTGGTGAATACTCAGAGGATGATGGCGATCAGGCTGCCTTTCGTGCTGTGGAAGGTCATGTTGGTGATGTTCTCAATGTATGACCAAAGTAGTCCAACAGGTTCAGATCGGGTGGGGGTGGGGGAGGTCCAATGAGAGAAGGGTACAAAGTTATAGCACTCCTTCTGAAGCCAAACCTGAATCTCTTTGGACTTGTGGGCTGGCGCCAAGTCCTCATGTTAGAATTTCTGTATATTTTTTACAGATCCGTTTCATTATGCAGAAACAATTGGTTAGTATTATGTCAATACCAATTCCTTTTGTGCATACATTCCTCAGAAAAATTAGAAATTCTTTGTTAGGGAAAGAAAAAAATGTCAACTAAGATGGCTGCCAGAACAAACACACGATGTTGAATCTTCTATGAATTTTCTTTTTTCGACATTATATTGTCATACATTTTTTTCTTTCTTAGCAAAGAATTTTTAATTTTTCTGAGGAGTATATATATGAAGAGTCACTATTGACATAATAATAACCGATTGTTTTTGCATAACGAAACAGATCTGTAAAAAATGTACCAAAATTTAAGCATGCTGGAGGAGCTGTTTTGCATGAAAGATAAATATTTGGATGTTGGACTGTAACTATATTGTTAATATTTTATATATATATATATATATATATATATATATATATATATATATATATATAACATAAGTAATTTTATAAAACTCAACATTGAGGATTAGCAGCGAACATAAAACATTGTTCAGAGATAAGGGGGGGGGTTGTCACGTGTTGTTATTAGTACTGATGCTGATTGTGGAATTTTCAGAGTTCAAATCCAGTTGTATCTGTAATATTTAGTTATGTACTCGGATCATTTTGAAAGGGTATGCACCCCCACCTCCTCAATCTGTCTTTAATGAACCGTATACATTAACTGCTTTTTTTTGCTAATAGAATATTTTTTGTTGCTAATAGAATAATTTTTATTTGTTGATAATAAAATATTTTTTTGTTGATAATAGAAAAATATTTTTTTTGTTGCTTATAGGATAATATTTTTTGTTGCTAATAGGATAATATTTTTGTTGCTAATAGGATAATATTTTTGTTGCTAATAGGATAATATATTTTTGTTGTTAATAGGATATATTTTGTTGCTAATAGGATAATATTTTTTGTTGCTAATAGGATAATGTTCTTTTTGTTGCTAATAGGATAATGTTCTTTTTGTTGCTAATAGGATGATATGTTTGTTGCTAATAGGATAAATTTTTTGTTACTAATAGGATAAATTTTTTGTTGCTAATAGGATAATTTTTGTTGTTGCTAATAGGATAATTTTTGTTGTTGCTAATAGGATAATTTTTGTTGTTGCTAATAGGATAATTTTTTTTGTTGCTAATAGGATAATTTTTTTTGTTGCTAATAGGATAATTTTTTTTGTTGCTAATAGGATAATTTTTTTTTGTTGCTAATAGGATAATTTTTTTTGTTGTTGCTAATAGGATAATTTTTTTTTGTTGCTAATAGGATAATGTTTTTTTGTTGCTAATAGGATAATTTTTTGTTGTTGTTGCTAATAGAGTAATAGTTACTGTATTATTTTTGTCATACCAAGTATTATTTACTTGATTTCATTCTTAAAGTTATAAAAAATCAAATCTTTATCAATTTATCTCTTGTTGTGGTTTTCGCTGCACCATGTGGTCATGCCCGTGATATAAAAAGCCATGTATGTGACCGAACATCTGGACTATCCGATACCGACTTCCTTGTATTCTGAATTGACTTATCTATGACCAATAGGCAGCTACAACACTATATTACAGACCACTTCATAGGGACAGACATGACTGATACAAAATTACAATATTAAAATCAACAGAAACAACTGAAAAAAGTTGTTTTCACTTTGTTAAATACGATTTCAACAGTATTAAAAAATATATTTCAAATTAGAACATCATTTTTCAATTCAATTGAAGTATGAAAGTGTTAATTTTCACACAAAAATAAAAATTATTCAATTTTTAGTATAGGGATTTGGTTTTCTATGTTAGTGTAGCTAATGTGATTAGTCTGAACCTGGATTGAGCAATGGAAGTTGATTTTCTTTCTTACTATCATAAAACGGCCCATCTTTGCCTGGTGTGTAGTTTGAAAATTAGGAAAATGTCAAAATCCTAGATTAGTAGTGAGGATCAAACCATACACCAAGCAAAGACAAATCATTTTATGGTGGGGATAAGGTAAGTCAGGGCCACTTCCATTGCTCAATCTTGATTTAGATTTATCACATCTGCCTCAACTGTATTTGATAGAAATTTCCTACCTTCATCGTAAGAAGTTGGCCTGACGAAGTTATGCTGGTTTCCAGCTAGAAATGATGTCTGTAAATGTGTAGCCAAAAATGTTTATTGAATTAAAAATTTATACTATATATATAGCTGAACTATTAAATAATATATATATATATATAAAATGGATTCAACCAAACCCTATATAAAAACAGTATTTTATAAATAGGGCTATGACATTATTTTGACTCGCCAGTATATATCAGTTAATATATTAGGTTTTTATATAGAGTAACGTGGTTCTCGATTGATTAACTGTGTCGGATATATACCTGAGAGTCAAAAAAATGATAATAATATTCTCTTGTCATAAGCCCTATTTATAAATAATAGGCACATTAACTTGTGGAGAAAGGGACGTGTGACACAGGTAAAAAATATTTTTTTAAATAACATGAATTGGTTATATATATATATATATACACACACACAAGACAGTCATATTTTGGTACACAGATTTGTCAACATAATAAGGAAACACTATAAGGGGGGGGGGTATATGCTTTTTACCAAGATATTTTGATAGTGTTTTTACCAGCATAATTTTCGATTTTGAATGGTTATCAAGGGTCCTTGTGAAGGGCTTACGAACATACATTTTTGATTATTCTAACTCGGAGTGATTGAACAAGAAAACATGCTTTATAATAAATATAAACACAAATAAACTTATCCAGATAAGTAGAAAGTTTTGCCTTCAGTAACATTTATTTGTTGTATATTTGTTTTTTCTTTTTTTTTTTTTTAACTCCTTTTTGTTTTGTAATTACAGTAAGAAATGCCTGAATCTCATTCTTTTTTTGGAGGGTCTAAGTTTAAATGAAGATATAATTTCCTTTTTAGGGTTTTAGCCGAGATTTTAACAAAACTCATTGTAAGATTTTTATTTATATTTTCACTTGTGTCCAAACGGAAGAAGTACCATAAACATTATCTCAGAAGAAGCCAGAGAAACCTTGTCCAATATCATTTGTCAACTCCCTGAAATGCTTAGCGAATATGTACGAAAAGGGTTACAAAGAGATGTTTACAGTAATCTATATATATAAAAGGCAAAATGTGTGTGACCATTTCGTGTATGTCTTCAAAAGGCTTTTCGAGCACACGCTCCCGGGTTCGTTACTATCGCTTAAAACTGTGTATATAGGTCCTATATAATAATATCTAGGAATTAGGAAATTTATTTATTTACGTCGATTTTTACAAAATTATTGCTATTTTGGCTTCTCGCGTGTTGATTGGGCTTTTTAGTATAAATACAGTGAAACTAAACTCAAACGGACGTGTTCGCGGCATTGCGCCAGGAAAAACGTCCAGACAAACTCAGACGCTTACGCTGCGTGACTTCTATTTGACCTTCTTAATTAGGTCAAATGGAAGCAGCAAAGTTAACCTTTATTACGCACGCCTGTTTTTATAGTTATAGTTAGATAAATAAATTCAAACACGTCTAGGCTGTATGTTGCGGTGGCCCAATGCTAACATCGGACAGTTTTTTTTTTCACACATTAATTTCCAACTCAAGGGTACGGGTTCGATTCTCATACTCACAAACCAAAACATTTTTTTATTATTATTTACCCCCCCCCCCCCCGGAGTTTTTATTTACCTCAACACCCGGGCATCGCCGGGTACCCCCCCCCCCCGCTAGTCTATATATATAAAGGGCAAAACACGCACGAGAGCTTTTGTATGTCCACCAAAGGCTTTTTTTCGGGTTGTTCTCAGGGGGGGGGGGTACTATCGCTTAGAAGCATCGCGCTTAGATTTATTTACAGTGACGTTTACAAAATTATTGCTATTTTGACTTCTCATGTGTTGATTCGGCTTTTTCGTATAAAAGTGAAACTGATGAGCCGTTCTCGGCTACGGGCGGGAGCGTCCAGAAAGTGATGGACATTTGGTAAATGTCAGTTTTCACCATTGGGGAAACAAAACCAGGCAAGTTGGGTAAAAAAACAAACCCAAAAGAACTATCCCGCAGTAAAATTAAATTCCGCACGCACATGCCACTTTTCATTCACTGTGGCATGATGTTTGATCTCATTAAACACGCACCTTTTGTCACATCACTTTTTAAGGATTTTATTTCACACATTCTCACTTTTCTGCCATCAGAGTCTGGCAGTAAGTCCTCAGCCTATTAACCTCAAGGGTTTGGGTTCGAGCCTACCTACCTACCAAAACATTTTTTCTTTTACATCTTCAAACACCCGGGCAACGCCGGGTACCCCCGCTAGTCTTTATATATAACTAGCGGTGGGGGGGGTACCCAGCGTTGTCTGGGTGCTTGTAGGTGTGTGCGTTTGATGGGGGGTAAAGTAGAACAAAAAGGAAACTTAACCCTGTTTAAATATTAAAAAAAGACGATAAAAAACAGCGATTTTAAAAATGGAAAAAAAAAAAAAATAAGGGAGGGGCCTTGGTGACAGGTTGGCTCGAACCCGGAGCCTTGAGGCCCATAGGCTAAGCCTGAACAACTGCGCTACAGCGACAGTCAATCTAAAAGCGATTAAAAAGTGAATGTCAAACATCACGCTATTCCACAGCTTTTAATGAGGTCAAATCGTTTTACTGTGGGATAGTTGACGGTGATGTTTAAATCCGGTTTGAATCCAGTTTCGCTGTTTTTATACTGAAAAGTGAAAGCAACATGCGCCAATCGGAATATCTGGAATATTTATCTTTTGAAAGTCAGGCAAACAGACAGGCGACCCCCGTTGTTAACTTGTAGATATTATCATTTAGACGTGATATAAAAAGTTTTAAGAAGTGAGCCGACCGATCGCTTCTCAGAAAAAACCTTTCTCAGACATACACAAAAAGCGAACATACATACACACATTTTCGCTTTTATATATATAGAAGGGCAAAATGTGCGTGTTTGTATGTCTTGCAAAAACTTTGGACAGAAGCGACAAATTTTCACAAGATCAGTATTGATTTAAAGCTCAGCCCTTCAGACGACAAATATCGAAAAATTGGCCAAAAACCTTAATTCCTTCACCCTTAACTGGACAGTTTTCTACAAGGAGGGGTCGTGTTTCGTTTTTTTTTGCATCACCATTTTTGCAAGTCATCATATCGGTTGGATTAACTTCATTTAATTTCAATGTTCTGCGGCAAAGACATCACGTTTTTGTTTTTTCTCCTTCGGATTACGGGTGCCTGCCTGCCGACTACCACTTTTTTTTCTCCACCCAAATTAGTCCTGGATATGACCTTAAACTACATCCAGTGGTGAGGCCTCAGCTTGCGGGCTTTGGGGAGTATGGAGTCACCCTTTAATTGCCATTGCTCCCAGATCCACTCTGACCCAGAGTGGTAGTACCTGTTAGGGTCCCAACTATGGGTTGAATAGAAACGGACTGGAAAACAACAAATATGTTCTATTAAAAAATTTTTCTTCAAAATCTTTGGATTCGGCATTAAATAACCTAAGAAGGGGTGATATGCCGTAAAACAACCAACCAATCCACCCAAACTGCCTACTGTTGTTTCGCCCCCCCCCTTCTACCAATTTACCCCCTCCCCCCTCCGAGGTTCCTTCCTCGACTCAGGCACCCCTTTACTATCCAGGTTGTAGTCAGGTGGGAAGCAGGCAGACGGAACAGAGTTCCACAGGCGTGCAGTTCTAAGAAAGAAGCTTTGTTCATGGAATCTACGTTTTGATTTAGGCATAGATAAAGAGTGGGGAAAGTTTTTGACAGTGGATTCAGTTAGACGAGTGTTTTTCGTAAAAGATTGGCGAGGGGGGGACCAGAGATTGGAGTTCAGATGAGCACCTGCCATGGAAATAACTTTTTTTAAAACACCTTTTAATTCAACCCACTGGGGTTTCTTACTACACCTCCACACACTTGGGCAACGCCAGGTACCTCCACTAGTGTACTAATAAAAGAAATAAATGAGAATCAATGTTAAAATGGAGGTTATATGTAGGCTGTAGGTGGCGACTCGTGATGCTCTAGGATGGGATCCTTCTGGCTAAACTATTCTTCCATTTTGGCCCTAGACAGGAAATCGGAGAGGCCTGATGTGATCAATCAGTTGGTCATTCCCTAACATCTATAATCCCTAATTGTATTATTTAATCTGGTTCTCTAAAAATCAAGACCTTATTTTTTTCCCCCACTCAAATAGATACAACAAGTCAGTTGCTAATGTTTTCTGGATTGGTCCCATTCTCATTGTGAAATTTTTTTCTGAGTTTTTTTTTTTTTTTAGAGCAGTATATTCTGAGAATATTAATAATTTTGTTACATATAGGATTCCATTTGACAACTTTGCATTAAATCACCCGTAGACGGTTGATACGCCGTAAAACAAAAATGTTGAATGTTTAAAAAAAAAACAAGTGTGGGTGTTTTGTTGTCGTTTGTGTAACGTGATTCAGGTCAAGTGTTTAACGATGACCCTCAGGCAACAAAGAAACTGGAGATATTATGTGTCATTAATGAAGTTAAAGAAACAAAGACCTTAACGAAAAACAATTCAAATTGATAAAAGTGTTGAACCTAATGAACTCAATGTAAATGAATTAGTATTAGACTTCTGGCAAATTCATTAATCTGTTTTTCCTTTTTTTTTTTTAAGAGGGGACTTCTATAGGAAGAACCAGTCATTCGGAATCGTGTATTTTGGCACAAGTGCACTTTAATTGGACGAACGTCTTTTTTGTTTTCATTTTCAGAAGATTTATATTGGTGAAAAGGGGAGACTATCCAAAATTAGTGCTTAAAAAGCAAATTCATACATATCAAAATATTCTAAAATGGCAAGACTTTTCTTTTATTCACTTAAAGAAATTTATCTTTTCAAAAAAAAAAAAAAAATTCTAAAAATACATTCCCTCCATTTCATATTCTAAACAGAATGTTAGGGTTTGTATTACTGTACACATAGATTCGAAAAAGTTGTCAAAAAACAAATATATAACAAATAAATCTTATCAAAGGCAAGATAAGTTACTTTTCTACCTAACTGGATATTTTTTTAGTGTTTTTATTTAATGTAACATGTTTATTCAGCTCGAAAAACATGCAGTGTTTACCGATGTATTTGAAAATTCAAAACAGAGAGTCCCCCGCCATTTGCAATTTTCAAATACGTTGGTAAATATGTTTTTTGAGTCGAATAAACATGTTGCATTAAATAAAAACCAAAATAAATTGGTACTCTTGCATAATTTGACCCAAATTCTCGTGAATTCCCGTCAAGCATGGATCGGGCGAGACCGGCAATTATCGGTGTCAGCCGAGCAGGACCGTAACAGACACAGACTAATGAAAAAAACAAAACAAACCAGAAAAAATACAAATGCAAATAATCAAAAATAACAAAAAACTTACCTTGAAAAATGAAAATATGTTTATTTCATTTTAGTATTTAATTTTATTTTTTATTCTTGTTTATTTTTTTTTTGCAAAATATTTATCAACAGAAAGTTTTGTTTTTTATTTTCTCCAAGAAAAGATTTTTTAACCGTGTAATTGTTAGGTGTAAGTACAATTTTTTTTTGTTTTGTTTTCTTTTTTGTAACCGTATTTTTTTTTTTTTTTTTTTTTTTCCCAAGACTTGTTGTTCAGTCAATTTTTTTTAGTGGCACTGTCCATTTGTACATCTGCAGGAGAAATCATCCTTTACACACGATCTTTTTTTAAGTAAACATTTGTATTTACAATTGTTGCACCTCATTTTTGAGGGACGGCAATTTCTTTTCCTGACAATATGAGATTGTCTGCATCGATGTTTTCATTTCTTTTTCTAACATGTATAGATTTATTTTCTTGCCTGTCATTTTTCTGTTTGGCGAGTTTGAAAATATATTTGTTTGTCAGCTTTTCTTTTTTTTTTTTCTTTTTTTTTTTGTTGGTTTAGTCACTTTCTTCCAATTCGAATGTCGTTTGCTTCCATTTAGATAGTGCTTTTTCATTGGCATTAATAATAAATAATAAATAAGTAACTAATCAGAAAATAAAGTCACCTCCGCTCCCTTAATATCACCTTAAAAATTATTAAAAACATAACAAAAAAAAAAAAAATTAAATAAATAAAATAAAAAGTCGAATTAGTGTTTCAACATTTGAACAACGCTTGCGGCTGACACCGATGATTGCCGGTCTCGCCCAATCCATGCTTGACGGGAATTCACGAGAATTCGGGTCAAATTATGCAAGAGTACTAAAAACATATCCAGTTTGGTAGAAAAGTAACTTATCTTGCCTTTGATAACATTTATTTGTTATATATTTGTTTGACAACTTTTTGAATTTATGTATATAGTAATACAAACCCGAATGTTATATTTTATTTGTGCATTATGAAAAAATAATCATTTAAAAAAATAAAGTGCTACATTTTATTTGTAAATTTATAATATAATTTATTTTGAAATATTGTTGATAAATTTTTAACAATTTCAATTAAATTCAATAAATATTCTGTCAGTAATTGTTTTTTTTATTGTGATACTTTTTTTATTTTTATTTTTACAAGGTGGTCACCACTTATCAAGGCCCAGAAGCCACTCAGGGATAAGGGTTATTGTAAGTGCAGTACGTTAGTGTGGAGATTTAATAAAGTGTCTACTTAAGGGGGTGGTTCATCAGGAATTTGTTTACGTTGGCCTTGAAGACATCCAGGTTGTAGTCAGGTGGGAAGCAGGTAGACGGAACAGAGTTCCACAGGTGTGCAGTTCTAAGAAAGACTCTTTGTTCATGGAATCTACGTTTTGATTTAGACATAGATAAAGAGCGGGGAAAGTTTTTGACAGTGGATTCAGTTAGACGAGTGTTTTTCGTAAAAGATTGGCGAGGGGGGACCAGAGATTGGAGTTCAGATGAGCACCTGCCATGGAAATAACGATAAAACAAAGATAGGCTTGCAACGTCTTTTCTGTGGGAGAGAGGTTGCAGGGTAGAGAAAAGGGCCTCCCCCACTAAACCACAAAGTCTATTTTGTACTTTGTTATTTTATTGATTTTTTTTTTTTTTTTTTAATTACCAGAAAAGTTTGGTTAGAAAAATAGCATGAATTTTCGATTGTCTTCCCTTTTCGCTTGTATAACTTTTCCCCAAAAAATTTCCAACAGGTTAAAGTGCATTTGTGCCGGGATTTTTACAATAATAATGATGCAGAGTTTTCATGTCAGACATCTATAAATAGCAAAAACAAAAAAAAAAAAAAATGCTTTATTTTATTTATAGCTGAAAAATGAAAACAAAAAATGAACTGAGAATATGATAATACAAATAATGTTATGGTAATTTCATGTTCTTATCCCCCCTCTCCCCGCTTTTGTTTAAAGACTGGATCACTAAAGCTGCAACGTAAAATATTTGTAAATACTTTAATCTGATGCCACTTTTGTGTCAAACGTGAAACTGACTGGTCTTCAGAATCTGGGTACTTCTACAGAATTCGAACCAAACTTTTTTTTTTTACCCTAATTCTCATCTAACCCTAATGCAAGAGTTCGATTTTGGTTAAAATTTTGTAGAATCACTGGAAATCTATTCTATTGGACAATTGAGGTCTGCGTTTGTGTTGGATTTCCATAGAATGGAGAGCTTTCACAAACTTTGACAAGATTTTTGGAAACCGACCCTGATTACCAGATACATTCTAAAACTGTAGTATTTAGATAAGTATGTTTCAGTTTGAACAAAGGTGGTATAATAATATTGTGGAGGTCTGCATTCATGCCTGGCATCTGTAGACTATGTAAGACAATAATATACAGCAGATAAAGGATACAACTATGACATTTCCACAGATCAGGCTAGTATCTATTTATAATACTAAAACTCAGTCAATGTTTGTTTTCTTAAAGCTTTGTTGGACTTCATTAGCACAAAGTACATGCTCTAATATTCTTTAGTTCTGGGAATGCGTTATGTTGGAAAAATATTGTTTTAATTCTAATTATTTTTAATTTATAATTAACTGAACAAGTTGCTCATTTGTTACTTAACTATCTACATAGTTCGTTGCCCCTAACTCTATGTTGATTCAACCACTCTCTAATAGTTTTTGATGTTTCTATGAACATTTAGAGAAAAAGTCTCTTTTTTAACCAATTTCCACAATGGAACTGCAAACACATGTAAATTAGACAACAAAATAATCGATCTTTACTTTTATGTAAAATATAATATATTACATAAAGAGCAGTTGTTTGTATGTATGCCAAGTTCAAACTACAAAACAAACACCCACAAAGTTGGTATATTTTTGATCAGCATTGCCGCTGATGAATAATGTATAAAATTTGGGGTCAACGGGGCCAGGTTTCCTGGAAGTGGTGTACTGAATGGAAAGAAAAAGAATCTATTATATAAAGAAGAGTTGTATGTGTGTGCGTGTTTAGTTAGAGAAGAATGGGCTGGTCAGAGGAGAAAGAGGGGAGGATGAGGAGACGGAGTGAAGGAGAAAGAGAGAAATATAGAAAAACATAGAGGGGTAGAGATAAAAATATATTACGCTTTTGCCCTGGGCTATGCTGGATGACCCTGCTAGTAGTAATGTAGAAGTAAAGGGAATTATTATTTTCAGCTATGCAGGAAGAGTTTCTTAACAGATATGTCGCAGTTCATGAATTTCCTAATGGGATCAAAGTAGAACAAATGATGGTAGTAGTTGCATCGATTATACTATGTATAATTTGCTTGATTTGAAAGTTGACAGACAAGTTTGGCAAGGCTTACGAATTCAATAATGACCAAAAAGTTATGCATAATAAAAAAAAAAATTCACTAATAGATATATATATATATATATATATATATATATATATATATATTAATTGTATTTTTTAACCTTGGAAATGCCTATCCTCTTTCGAATGCAATGTATTATAATATCAGGGCTCTACAGGCAAATTTATTTTTAGTTGACGTTTGACAACTAAATATTTTCGTTTACTAGCCAAATAGAAAAGTTACTAGCCAAACTCACATGATTTTTAGAATACGACATCTTCGTTCTGTGACGAGTATGTACATCATAAAGATTTTTCTGTTTTTTTAATAAGTATAACTCTAAATATGCAACGAATTTTATGTTGATACTTGAAGCTATAAACATTCTAATTTCTTCAGATGTTTTTTAAACAGCCTTCGTTAAAAAAAGAGTATATTATTCTACTAGCAGGGGTACCTGGCGTTGCCCGGGTGTTTAGAGGTGTGTATGTGCTAGGGGAGGGGGGTTAAATCAAAACAAAAGAATAAGCGAAGTAATCACCCTGTTTAAATATTATAAAAAAAATGTTAAAACTTTAAAAAATCGAAAAAAAAAAAAGAAAAAAAAGTAACGTAAGGCAAACAAATGATGTTAAAATTTCTTAAAATCGGAAAAAAAGAAAAGAAAAAGAAAACGCGAATGTGATGGAACCCCCTCCCCCAGAAAAATGAACGTTAAGACTTCTTTAAAAAATCTGAAAAATAAAAACAAAAAAAAAACATAGAACGTGAAAAATAGCTTAAATAACACTGTTTCAATATTAAACCTTTAAAAATCGAAAAAAAAAAAGAAAAGATATTTCACACCACGATTCAAACTCACAACCTTTAGATAAAGTGGGCAAAAAACCTGACACGTTACCCGCTCTGCCAACAGAGAGCAACTGAAGCACGTTTGAATTTATTTATTTAAGTATTAGAAACAGAATTGACACATGCCCGCTACTTCTATTTGACCTCATTATTGAGGTCAAATAGAAGTCACGGAGTTAACTTTTGCTGCGGGGCAGTTTTTGGGTTTGTTTTTCCAACTTTGACTGTTTTTTTTTCCCAAAGATGTTGGGGAGCTAGAAATCAGCTCCCCATTGTCCAGATTGAATAGCAATTGTCTGATATAACGAGTTTGGCCCCACATTGATCAAAGCTGATTGCTTCTGGACGTTCCCTGGTGCGATTGCCAGGAATGCTGTTTAGCTTTGAGTTTCGGTTTTATACAAAAAAGCTGAACGAACACAAGATGGGCTGAAATAGCAATAATTTTGTAAAAATCGACGTAAATAAATCTAGAGGCGACCAGCGTTCCCAAATCCTATATATTATCTAGTGGGTATATAAACAGTTCTAAGCGATAGTAACCCCCCCCCCCCGGGACTGTCGTCGAAAAAAGCCTTTGCGAGACATACATAAAATGATCACACACATTTTGTCTTTTATATATATATAGACTAGCGAGGGGTACCCGGCGTTGCCTGGGGGTTTGGAGGTGTGTGTGGAAACTCCGGGGGTGGGGACTGGTGTTTAAAAAAATATATTTTGGTAGGTAAGTATGAGGATCGAACCTGAACCCTTGAGGCAAAGTTGTAAATTAAAGTGTGAAAAAAAAAAAAACGTGCGACGTTAACCATTGCCCCACCGCGAGATAATAACGGAAACACGTTTTAATTTATTTAATTACTTGGATTTGGCAGGTGCCCCTTTTAATGAGTTAATGAGGTCAAGTTTGATTGCGGGATAGTATTTCATTTACTGCGGAACGCTTTTTTTTATTTTTATTTTCCCAAGATGTTATAGGAAAAAGACTAACCCACATGCGGCAAGCGACAAATGTTGAATATTTATCTTCCTGAAATCGAGCAAATTAAATAGACAGGTGAGCTTCGTTGTTAACTCTGAGATATTACGATTTATATATGATATAAAAAGTTTTAAAAAGTTGTGAACCGACCGACCGCTTCTCTGAAAAAAGCCTTTTGTAGACATACAGAAAAAGCGAACACACACACATACATACACACATACACACATACATACATACATACATACATTTTCGCTTTTATATTTATAGACTAGTTTTTTTTTCCCAAGTTGTTGAGGGGGAGGGAAACCAGCTCACCATTATCCAGATTGAATAGCAATTGTCTGATATATGGAGTTTGGCCCCACATTGATCAAAGCTGATTGCTTCTGGACATTTCCCGGCGCGATGCCGAGAACAGTGTTAGCTTTGAATTAGGTTCGCTTTTTATACGAAAAAGCCCAATCAACACGTGAGAAGCCAAAATAGTAATAATTTTGTAAAAGTCGCTGTAAGTAAATCTAGACGCTATGCGCTTTCCCAAATCGTAAATATTATTATCTAGGGGGTATATAAACAGTTCTAAGCGATCGTAACTCCCCCACCCCACCCCAGGAGTGTCAGCAAAAAAAATCCTTTGCGAGACATACACGAAAGAAAGTGAAAAAACGTGACGCATTAGCTGTTGCACGCATTGCCAAACAAGAAGTGACATAGGTTTAAATTAAGGCTAGACAATGGAAAAGAGGTGATGACTTCCAAAAATATCAGCGAAAAAAGCGACCCCTCCCTGTAAAAAAGTGCTCAGTTGAGGGTGAAAGAATTAATGTTTTTGGCCAATTTTTCAATATTTATTGTCCAAAGGGTGGAGCTTAAAAATTATACCAATCTTGTGAAAATCTGTCACCTTTGTTGAAAGTTTTTTGCGAGACATACATACATACATACATTACATTCATACATACATTTAAATAGACATGTGAGATTTATATTATAGATTAGGAGGGTTGCCCCGGGTGTTTGGAGGTGTGTGTTAAATAAAAAAAAAACGTTGGGCGGGTGTTTGGAGGTGTGTGTTAAATAAAAAAAAAAGTTGGCCGGGTGTTTGGAGGTGTAAAAGAAAAAAAAGTTTTAGTAGGAAGGTAGGATTGAACCCCGAAGCCTTGACGCGAAGGTGGAAACGAAGGAAAAAAGCCAGACACCTAACCATCTCGGCCACGAGGGGAGAGGACTAGGTAAGCGTGTTAAGTTAAGGTTTATAAAGTAAAATATACAGGTGCGAGGAAGTGGCATGATGTTTGACCTAGTTTTGCACTGCAAGCCAGTTACTGTTTCCCCCACCCCATCATTCGCTTTTGGAAGACGCGGCGAGCTGGTAAAAGTCAGGTAAATTAAATACACACGCGACTCTCTCTCCCCCCCCCCGTTCTTAAGTCGTGTATATTATGATTTAGATGTGATATAAAAAGTTTTATGGAGTGAGCCGACCGAGAAGGTCGACGAAAAAAGCCTTTTGCAAACATACACAAAAAACGAATATACATACACACACACACACACACACATTTTTGCTTTTATATATATAGATTAGACGTACACGCAATGGAGAGCACTGGAAATAGTCATCTATGATTGATCTTCCCATTGATTGGTTTGACCTGTCTGGCTCCACTGACAGTTATTTCCATTAATCATTGCTTATTTTCTGACTAAGGACTCGAGTTTAAAATGAAACCTTGTACAAAAATTAAGGGTTTGACAAATGCTTCCTCGGACAAATTCTGTGGCTCCACTGGTACCATTTTGTCTCCAATACCCAAAGCAGGACATGATCCAGGATTATCACCTTCAACAAATCACTTTTAAAGAGGAGACTTCAGTGGTTTGGCCATGCTGAGTGTTGCAACCCCGGAAAGTTTATCCGCAAAGCAATAGCCCCAGAACCACTTCTGTGTCCAGTTAAAAAAAAAAAAAACTACATAAGACACACTCACAAAGCTGATATATTATGTAGTTTTTTATTTTTAACTGGATACAGAAGTGGTTCTGGGGCTATTGCTTTGCGGATAAACTTTCCGGGGTTGCAACACTCAGCATGGCCAAACCACTGAAGTCTCCTCTTTAAAAGTGATTTGTTGAAGGTGAAGGGAAATGTCTTCTCAATTATTAAATCATTTCTCTCTGATAGGTTCATAAGAGTAGTAGTTGATGGGCAGAAATCAGAAACTCTCAGTATTAATGCTGGAGTCCATCAGAGGTCCATCCTGGGCCCAACTCTCTTTCTGATCTACATTAATGATCTTCCAAATTATACCCTTACATCATTCGTGGACATTTATGCTGACAACACTACCATCTATGGTAGCACATCAAAGACTGTAAACGACCCAAGTTCTCTCTGATTCTCTCTCCTCTGATCTTGAGCATGTAGTACAATGAGGAAAGAGGTGGCTGGTTACTTTTAATGCATCTAAAACCAAGCTTCTATTTCTACACCATCTACGCTCTGATGCCAATTTAGCATCGGTTGAAATGAATGCTCTTGTCTTGGGGAGACTTCATGTTTTGACAAGCTTCTGGGCTTGACCTTTACTCCTGAACTGAAATGGAACATGTATATCAAATCCATTGCCAAGGTCGCTGGAAAAATGGTGGGATCCTTCTACCGCTTCAGAAGATATCTCACTCCTGATGCAATTCTCTACCTATATAAAAGCCAGGTTCAGCCAATGATGGAGTACTGTTGCCACATCTGAGCAGGAGCTGCTAGAACCAGCTTATCATGTCTTGACAGAGTTCAAAATAGACTTCGTAACTTAGTGGGGGGATGCCCTTTTCTCTTCCCTGCAACCTCTTTCCCACAGAAGAGACGTTGCGAGCCTGTCTCTGCTTTATCATTATTTTCATAGCAAATGCTCAGCTGAGCTTCAATCTATGGTTTCCCCTTTCCAAACTTTCACGAAAAACACTCGTCTAGCTGAAACCACTATCAATAATTTTCCACACTCTTTATCTTTGCTTAAACCTAAATGTAGATTCCATGAACAAAGCTTCTTTCTTAGAACTGCACGCCTGTGGAACTCTCTTTCGATTGCCTGCTTTCCAGCTGACTACAATCTGGTTGTCTTCAAGTCCAATGTAAACAAGTTCTTGATGAACCGTCCCCCTAAGTAATTCAATTTACAAAATTCCCGCTACTTATGTTTATTATGCTATAATCACATTGACTAATGTATACCCATTAGCCCTTATCTTCGAGTGGCCTCCGGGCCTTGATAAGTGGTGATTCCTGTGTAACAAAAAAAAAAAAAGATACAGATATTTTGTTTTGCGTTTTTAATATTTATTTTTGTGTGTGATCACTAGGAAAAAAAAATAGTTGGCTGCAGAGTTGACATTTAGAATTTTTTTTTTCTTTTTTTTATTGAAATTCCTAAGTGTAGAAAGCCAGTACAATGTAAAAAATTTTGTAACAATCATTTAAAATCAAAGTTTTGCAATGTAACACCATCTTCAGGATTAGAATTAGTTTTCTTTTCTTTCTTTTTTTGGTGTCACTAGAAAAATAAAGTTGTGTACAAAATGGATTAGTGATTTGTTTTGTTTTTTTATGAATGGCTCTTTTCTTGGGGAATCACAATGTTTTGACAAGCTTCTGGGACTGATCTTCACTCCTGACCTGAAATGGAACATATACATCAAATCCATTGCCAAGATTATCCGAAAAATGATTGGATCATTCTACCACTCCAGTAGATATCTCATTGTAATCCTCTACTTGTATAAGAGCCAGGCACATTCTAGGATAGAGTACTGTTGCCACATCTGGGCAGAAGCTGCTCGACACCTTATCCTGCCTTGACAGAGTTCAAAACTGGCTTTGAAACCTAATAGACGATATCTTTTTCTCTTCCCTGCAACCTCTTTCCTATAGAAGAGACGTTGCAAGCCTGTCTCTGCTCTATCGTTATTTTCGTGGCAAGTGCTCATCTGAGCTTCAATCTATGGTCCTCCCTTGCCAACCTTTAAGACAAACACTCGTCTAGTTACAACCGTTATCAACTATTTCTCCCACTCTCTGTGTGCCTAAATCTAAATGCAGATTCCATGAACAAAGTTTCTTTCTTAGAATTGCCCGCCTGTGGAACTCTGTTCCGCTGACCTACTTTCTAGATACAAATACTTCAATGAAATGTGTTCAAGTATAATTGCTGCACTTATGTTCTCCTGATGTAAATACCCCCGACCAACTCTACAATGAGCAAAATCCCACCCCTTCGCTGTAGAGGTCCCTAGATGCAGGAAAGCTTTCTATTCTAATAATTTTTGTTCTTCAAATTACTTTGGAATTCTCTCTCTGCTCCTTTTCCCCACAATTGTATCTACATGCAGAAATTTCAATGTAGTGTCAACAAACATCTTGCTGCACAACTCTCCACTTAGGGTGTCCTTAGTAATCTTTCACATAATTCAATGGTAGTATTTCTTGTTTGGGATAAATATAAGTTCTAAAAAGAAAACTATGTTGTACGATGCCGTGTAGCTCAGCTAGTAGTTTAATAGAGGCAAACAGCATGGTGACACATTAATTGTATCGTATATTGCAAATAACATTTTAAAGTAATTAAAAAAAAAATTACTTTTTTGTTATTGAACGGTAAAAAAGATTCTCACTGGTTCTGACTATTGGGGTATTTAAAATGACGAAAATTATTATGAGTTGTTTTTCTTTTTTTGTCTTTGAGGTCACTACAAATCAGCAATGGGTTTGAACTTTGGAATGAATCAAAGAGATATTAATCAAGCTTGACCTCGTATTCATTCCGGATACAACCCTTTTGCCGAGTGGACTATTATGTACACAAATACTATGAGATAAAAAAAATAAATTAATAAAAAAAACAAAACAAAAAAAAAAACTAGTGAGATCATTAAGTTAGTGTAGAGGGGATGTGTACAAAATTAATTTTGTTCTCTTTAATATTATCATGTTAATCAAGAATTCAATGCATTCAATACAATACTGCGCTATAGTTTTTAAGGTCTTGTGTAACTTCATTATTACTTCAGTACTAGTTGAAATATCTGCTAGTGCCGTGTTTCTCAAGTTTTCTTGAATTTTATAGCCAAGATTAGAACTTACGAACATCTATTCAATACGTTTCAGAATTTTTGAAATGAGGATTTAAAACTTGGATTATTCAGACTACTGTTCTCATCTTGAATATTATTATTAGTTCCCCAACAAAAGAAGGGTGGACCTGTAAATTCACCCTTGTCCATTCGTCCGCCCGCACTTTTCTCCATAACTACGTCTTGGAATTTTTTGAAATTTTGCATAAACATTAAACATGATATGAGTATAAAAATAACAGAACAGATTTTCCAAAAAAACTCTCGTTGCTCTCCCTAGGGGTGCCTTTTGGGTCAAAATGGCTAAAATTGGCATTTTTGTGCTTATTAAGAAAAATTGACGCTTTGGATTTTTATAAAATTTCAGAAAAGTTGTAATTAACTGATTTCTATATAATTTTGTTTGTCTATACTTCGCGATAACTCTTGGGTGTGTTCCAGAGGATCTTTTACACAAATTTTGGGACTATTTTACCATATTTTTCCAAAATTTTCTGTGTATGTCTATTTAGCAGGTTTGCATGGTGCTGAACTCAAATTTAAATATGTTACGGTTTTGGGGACTTTTGGCGCTAAATGGAGTGGGGCAAATGATGGACTTAGTCATTTCTTTTTTTGCATGGTGCAGAACTCAAATTTTCATATGTTAAGGCCTAAAACTGCAGCACCGTTTGTTCATTTTCACCAGGATTTGACTCCCCTGGGGACTTTTGGAGCTAAATGAGGTGGGGGTGCTGAACATAGTCATTTTTTTATGCCTCGTTCACTCATGGGAGACCATGAATGCTTCACTTATTCTCGCAGCATTTCGCTCAATATAACCTCCACGTTTGACAAGATGTATCTGAAAAAGTTGGCGGTTATATTGGTTGAAACGTTGTAAGAACAACATCTGAGAGGAGAATAGTAATTTGAGTAATATATCTACTCAGTATTTGTGAAAAAAGTTTTTATCTTAAGAAATTGATTTATGATGATGGATATTGGTTAGGAAATAATTGGAACGCTACAGCCAAAAAAAAAAAAGATATGTTTGGTATGAGATTTGAACTCATGATGGCACAAGGTATTTCAATTGAAGGCAAATACTTCATACATAAAATCACCATTCTAATGGAAATATTTTAACTTTTTAATTTTAATGAGTTTAGTGTGTACTTTTAATTTTAATGAGTTTAAAAAGAAAATTCCGGAACTTTTGACATTGATAAGGATATCGGCTCGAAGGTGTTGATTCCAAGTCTGCAATTTGCTCTTCAGTCGTTTAACTGTGATGCCGTGACATACATACAATTTGCTTTAGATATAGAGATTAGAAAAAGATATACACACACACACACACACACACACACTTTCTTCAATACATTGAGGAAGGTCGAAGGAATTGTTGAAAATTTCGTTCTTTTAGAAAAAAGATTTCTTAAGACATTTTGTGTCTCTACATGTCATCAAATAAGAAATAAATAAAGGGTTTTTAATTCTCCCTCACTACAAGAACTTAGACACGAGGGTCGAAAAGTGAAATTGAAGAGTTAGTGCCCCTGAAGAGAAGCACTCTGACCTGTAAAAAGTTCCTTGGCAGCTCCGTCAGCATTTTCTGATAAAGACACCGCAGGTGATTAGCAATAAACTAATCCCGTTCTTAAAGAGAGAAGGCAAGACCTGGGAGGTTGTCTAATTTATGTTTTTAAAATTGTATTAGACAATAAGGAGAGAAAAAAAAAAAAAGAAAAAATATTTTAAACATTGTATTAGACAATAAGGAGAGAGAAAAAAAAGAAAAAATATTTTAAACATTGTATTAGACAATAAGGAGAGAGAAAAAAAAGAAAAAATATTTTAAACATTGTATTAGACAATAAGGAGAGAGAAAAAAAAGAAAAAATATTTTAAACATTGAATTAGACAATAAGGAGAGAAAAAAAAGAAAAAATATTTTAAACATTGTATTAGACAATAAGGAGAGAAAAAAAAAAAAGAAAAAATATTTTAAACATTGAATTAGACAATAAGGAGAGAAAAAAAAAAGAAAAAATATTTTAAACATTGAATTAGACAATAAGGAGAGAAAAAAAAAAAGAAAAAATATTTTAAACATTGAATTAGACAATAAGGAGAGAAAAAAAAGAAAAAATATTTTAAACATTGAATTAGACAATAAGGAGAGAAAAAAAAGGAAAAATATTTTAAACATTGAATTAGACAATAAGGAGAGAAAAAAAAGAAAAAATATTTTAAACATTGTATTAGACAATAAGGAGAGAAAAAAAAAAAAGAAAAAATATTTTAAACATTGAATTAGACAATAAGGAGAGAAAAAAAAAAGGAAAAATATTTTAAACATTGAATTAGACAATAAGGAGAGAAAAAAAAAAAAGAAAAAATATTTTAAACATTGAATTAGACAATAAGGAGAGAAAAAAAAAAGAAAAAATATTTTAGAAGTGTATTTTGGTTTACTTTCGTTGTCAAATATTTTTTCTTTATTAATATACTAGCCTGGCTGCCTGGCATTGCCTCGGTGTTTGGAGGTGTGTGTTGAGTCAAAAAAAGTGGTAGTAGGCAGGCAGGCAGGCTCGATCCCGTACCATGAAGGAGGAAAAGAACATGAAAAAAAAACATGACGTGTTTGCTGTTGTGCCCATCGCCAAAGTGGAAGTGATGTAAGTTTAAATTAAGGCTAGACAATCGAAAAAGACAATGACTTTCGAAAATATCAGTGAAAAAAGCAAACCCCTCTTTGTAGAAAAGTGCCCAGTTGAGGGTGAAGGAATTAATGTTTTTAGCCAATTTTTCAATATTTGTCGTCCGAAGGGTCGAGCTTCAAAACAATACCGATCTCATGAAAATCCATTGCCTCTGTCGGAAGTTTTAGGCAGATATACATGCAAACATACATACATATATTTAAACAGACAGGTGAGATTTATATTAATACTAGCAGGGGGTACCCGGCGATGCCCGGGTGTTTGGAGGTGTGTGTGGTGTTAAATAAAAAAGAACCTGGGGGGGGGGATCGAACCCGAAGCCCTAAGGCGAAGTTTGAAAATAAAATCGGCCAGCCAGAATGAGTTAGTGAAAGATGTTTGAATTTATTTAAGAACCAAATTGACAGGTGCGCAGCCGGAAGTCGTCGAGCGTTACGACGACGACATAGGTTTGTTTGTTATAAGCGAAGTAAAAAAAGAAAACAACGTTAACACTAAGCGGGGGAAAAAAACACAAAAAAACTAACGTAAGGCAAACGAACAATGAAAACAGAAAAACGAACACGTGAAAAATGGCTTAAATAAGCCTGTTTCGATATTAAAATTTAAAAAATCAAAAAAAAAAGAAATCTCACACCACGATTCGAACCCAAAATGTTTAGATAATGAACCAAGGCCTTAACCAACTGAGCTAAGGCGATGTTCATGAAATTTGTTCGGTTTTTCAACTATTTAAAGTAAATCAGGTCACGACGTCATCTGACGCATGTGTAGAATCGGTCATTGTCACGAGAGGACCGTTTTTGTTGACCCCGTCCCCTGTCGAAAATTGTTGATTTCGGGGTGAAAAAGTTAACGTTTTTGGCCAATTTTTCGATATTTTTCGAGCAAAGGATGGAGCTTCGATGTGATAACGAGTTTGTGAATTTTCGTCACGTCTGTCGAAAGTTTTTAGCAGACATCCAAACATCCACACAAACATACATACATTTTCGGTTTTATATATATAGATGATAGGAAGGGTTGTAAATTTGGGTTGAATTTTGGGGTATCAAAACTAAAGCAAAATATGATGAAAGTACAAATAAAATAGATAAATCCCATAATTTATTATACCATACCTGTTCACACTGAAACACTTATTACAATATTCTGTGGATTTATATTAAAAAACCTTGTTAAACTTTGTGGCATATTTCCATTCTATGGAGGTCAGGCGCGAACGAACACCCCATAATTTTATTATACCATATTTCTTCAAACTGAAACATAATTATCAGAGTATACTTACGCAGATAGATATGAAAAGTCTTTATTAAAGTTTGTGCCTATTTCCATTCTATGGAGGCCATGCGCGAACGCAGACCCCACAATTTTATTATACCATTCCTATTTAAGTTAAAACATACTTATCAAAGTATTCTTATGTACATCTATATCAAAAACACTTGTAAACGTTTTTTTTTAATTTTTAAATTTTTTATTTTCATACTTTGTGGACCAGGCGCGAACGCAGACCCCACAATTTTAATAAATCACCATTCTGCCAGATCAAACATACCCATTCCTGTGTCTCGATACATCTTCTATCATTATATGTAATCAGTTTTTTAAAATAGTCAACCATATAGGAGCCTATTCGTGACCACACACACACACAGACATTCAGCTTTATATTATAGACTAGCGGGGGATACCCGGCGATGCCCGGGTGTTTTGAGGTGTGTATGGTTTTGGGTAAATCCAAACTCCCGGGAGGGGGGGGGGTAAAATAAAAAAAAAAATGTTTTGGTAGGTGAGTATGAGGATCGAATCCTTGAGGCAAAGTTGGAAATTAAATTGTTAAAAACAACCGTGCGGCACTAACCACTGGGCCACCGCGACATACAAAGGTACATGTTTGAATTTATTTATTTAACTATTGACAGGTGGCAGCAATAAAAGTTAACTCTGCTGCTTCTATTTGACCTAATTATTGAGATCAAATAGAACAGTTAACTTGGATTTGACTGTTTTTTTCCCCAACATATGTTGGGGAAGGGGAAACCAGCTCCCCATTTTCCAAACTGATTAGCAACTGTCTGATATAAGAGGACTTTGTCCCCACATTGATCAAAGCTGATTGCTTCTGGACGTTTCCCGGCGCGATGCTGAGAACGTTGTTCTTTGTTAACTTTGAATTAGTTTTTATACGAAAAAGCCCAATCAACACGCGAGAAGCCAAAATAGCAATAATTTTGTAAATGTCGATGTAAATAAATCTATACGATACGCGCTTTCCTAAATCCTAGATATTATTATATAGGACCTATATAAACAGTTGTAAGCGATCGTAACGAACCCGGGAGCGTGTGCGAAAGACGCCTTTGCGAGACATACACAAAATGGTCACACACATTTTGCCTTTTATATATATAGATATATACTAGCGGGGGTACGCGGTGTTGCCCAGGTGTTTAGAGGTGCGTGTGCTCGGGCGGGGGGGGGGGTAGCATCAAAACAAAAGAATAAGTGAAGTAATCACCCTGTTTAAATATTATATATATAAAAAAATGTTAAAACTTTAAAAAAAAAACAAAAAAACTAATGTAAGGCAAACAAACGATGTTAAAAACACACATTTTCGCTTTTATATCTATAGACTAGTGGGGGGTACCCGGCATTGCCCGGGTGTTTGGAGGTGTAAAAGAAAAAAAAGTTTTAGTAGGAAGGTAGGATTGAACCCTGAAGCCTTGACACGAAGGTGGAAACAAAAGGGAAAAAAAGCCAGACACGTAACCGTCTCAGCCACGAGGGAAAGGGACTGATAATGGCGTTAAATGAATGTTTATGAAGCAAAATAAACAGGTGCGAGGAAGTGGTGTACTGTTCGTAACTCTTAGATATTATCATTTAGACGTGATGTAAAAACTTTGCAGGAGTGAGCTGACCGATCGCTTCTTGGAAAAAAGCCTTTCGCGGACATACACAAAAGGCAAACATACATACATTCACACAAACATTTTCGCTTTTATATATATAGATGGCTGAACTATAAAAAAAAAATGAAGCAAACCCTCAACAATTAATAATGGCATTGAACTCAGTGTTGTTAAAATGTTTTATACACACACATACACACACACACACACAAACAGTTGCCCTAACACAACGTGAGATTTAAATTTAGGCAAATATTATTTACTTAGGCATTGTATGTATGTGAGTGTAAATAAATAGTGAACCAACTAATGAGAAGGGATGAATGAACGTGACAACAAGATGGCGCAAAAGTCTATACATTGAAGCACACTATTGCCTTTTACAGAGTTGATACCACTAACTTCATTGAACCTCGTTAATTGCCAGAAAAAAGTTTGAGATCTCAGCCGAATGGATTTTTATCATTGCGAATTTGCTGTTACATCAACTTTGATTACACAAATATTAAAAACGGTTGATGGAAGTTTGATATTTCAAAAAAAATTTTTTTCTTACATTTTCACCCCCAAACAAGGCACATTGCCACTTTGATGTAGGGGGCTTCTATCAGGGACATAAGCTACAGGGATACTATGTGGGGAGTTGGGCAGCAAGATGTCGGTTCACGTTACACTTGAACTTCTGCATGTCAGTACAGTTGGGGAAGGGAATTCCAAAGTCTAGCTGTTCTGGGGAAGAAACTACTGAAGTAGAAGGCTCTCTTACATCTTGATGGAAGTTTGATATAACAATATCCTGTATCGTCATTTAAAGAAGATGGCCAGATGGTCTGTCTTTGTGCAGCTGATCCCAAAGATGTGTATCTGAATGTTTCATGCCATAAACAAAATAATTGGCAGAGGGCAATGAACATGCCAAAAAGATGGAGCAAAAGTCTACAAATTGACAGAAACTGTAATGTCGCGGAGACCTAATATGTTGGGCTTTAGTGAATTGAAGGAATGGCCATCAAAAATTTCAAATCTTAGCATAATGGATTTTACAGTTTGGAGTTTACTGTTAACTAAATTCAATTACAGAAGAGAGAGGTGTCGCAGACATCGATTCCTTAAAGTTTTTGAAGAATCCAATTCTCTTTTTATGATTCAGCATCATACGACATTTAACCAGATTGATTTTGTTGTTTGCATTGTTTTTTTTTTTATTTTCGAATTCTTTCTAGAATAAGATAGAGGAACCGTTTGAAGATTGGCAGCATCTTTGTTGAAAGTGGTGCTATGTGACTGACAGGATTTAAACTTGGCATAACTTGATTGTCAGTCCATGTCAACATCCACTTCTTCATTTCCAAATCTCAATAACCAGATCGGAATCATTGAAAGGAAATCATCTAAATTTGGCCGATGATAGCAAGTGACCTACGAAAGCATGAGGTGTTCAATCACTACTGCTTGTGTCACATCCTTTGTGTTCGTTGGCAGTTCATTTTAAATGCTGTTGTTCATTCTCATGCAACACCTCCTCTTTGCAACAAACTGTCATCTTGAGACATCTTTGCTGGTTCATTCATGCTCTTTGCTCTTCGTAGTCAGCCAGCTAATTTCATCCACAAAGTTATTGAATTAACCCTCACCTCCTCAGCATTGGAAAAAACAATGCAGAGGTCAGCTGAAAATCTGGCTCAGAACAGTGAAGCATGATACCGAGCTGATCCTAGGCTCTCGCTGCTATGGAGTTTATTGCTGGAACCATGATTGTCTAACACATGCATCTGCTACTGTGGAGCACTATTGCACCTGGTCAGCATTTATTTGAGACAAATTCTTTGAATGCTGAGTCTCTTAGTGTATCCTCATTAATTACTGCCTTCCATAGTTGTTGTTGTCTCACCACGTTTTGGCCAACTAATCCTCTGGCCGGCTTTGTGTAAGATTGAAACCACTATCTTCAGACAATACACTGTAGAGATTCAATGCCCCTATCCACTGCGCCACGGGCCTTGTAGAGTGATCAAGGTTGAATATTTTGGTCTTATAAATCCAAGTTTTCATCTTTATCTGGTCTTCCATCGTTGGGTCCGTACTGAATAGTAGTATTATATATTATTTTTTATTGGAATCTTTTGCGATCAGTAATTTGTATATTTATTTATTTGAGGACTGTTATCCTCATCTTCATAGTTGTTGTTCATATTTTTGACCAACTAATCCTCTGGTCGGCTTTGGGTAGGATTGAAACCACTATCTTCAGACAATGCTTATCTGGAAGGCCAGAGGAATAGTTGGCCGAAACGTGGTAAAACAACTATGAAGGTGAGAATAACAATCGAATAAGTAAATTAGTTCATACATGTTTACGTTATTTGTTTCCTTTGCTGACAGTCAGCATCCATAACCGTACAAAGCAACTGTCGCATCTGGTCAGTATTTGTTCGGAATATGGCAAGTTCTCTGGATGGAGTCAGCCCAACGACTGCAGGTTGAATGCTGCAACATGTAAAGTACTCAAAGGTCGTTGATTGAGATTGTCGGACCGACTTCCTCATCTTGGTTGTTATAGTCACAACGTTTTGGCCGTTTTACCCTCCGGTCTTCATCAGGTGTTTTGTATCGAACTGGGGAAAATCAATGAAAGCACCTCATCTCAAAAATACAGACAATTACTACTGAAAGGTCATCTATGGAAAGTCTGTTCAGCATCATCCCATCAAGCATCTTTCCTTCCTTTTTAGTAATGTTTCTTTTTTTTTTTTTTTTTTTTTTCTGTTTTTATTTAAAAAAATTGCATTTATGTATGAATTAATTGTGTCAAATTTCTTGGGGGGGGGGGCAGCAGCAGCTTCTATTTAGAAAGACGTGTCATGTTGAACACGTCCCATTCAGCTGTTCGCAGAATTGGGATTCTGAAAGTAAACTTGATCTAACAGCAATTCTCCAGGTTAATTTATTTTATGTCTGTCTGAAATGGTTAGATATTTCGGTATTGATTTGATATAATGGCAATTCCATACACGCCACTGAATTCTGATATATGATCGTTGCATTAAAACATGTTGATATGTAACAGGTGGTCAAGCGCAACTGGGAGAAGGTACTCTCTTGGTTGGTTAGAAAAAGTTTCACAATACTTTGCTGTACAGTATTTTTCGCTTGTGTGCGATCTTTCTCTCTCTCTCTCTCTCTCTTTCTAGCTCTCTTTAGCTCTCTCTCTCTCTCTCTCTCTCTCTCTCTCTCTCTCTCTCTCTCTCTCTCTAGCTATTGTGTTCTGACTTTCTGTATAACACTCTGTCTCCCTTTCCCCCTCTCTCAGTGGGAAAATGTGTTCTTAAGTATAGTAAAAATTAATTTTTTTCACAAACATGCTTAAAAAAAAAAAAAAAAAAAAAAAAGTGCAATTGTAAACCGGTATCACATATGGTTGTACTTAGTGCTATGTCTGCATGGTCAAAGCTTTAAAATTATTGTACTTTGTGTAAACATTTGTTTGTTCTACTTAAAGACAAGGTGTGTCAAACTCTTAGTAAATTATATTTGCAGATGGGAACAAAGACTGATTTGATGAAATCAAGAATTATTTTAACTTTTCACCTGTCACTCATAAGATGATAGAATTGTAAGTTTTGTTCTAGAATGGAAATCTAGAGAATATGTTCATGCAATAAACCGTTCTTGAGATGGGGGCATGTTCTTATATGGAAATGTTGGGTTACTTAAATTGCTAAAAAACAAAAAAAAAAATTACCCAAATTTTGTCTGTGGTTATGAATATTTTGTTCCCAAAA